>NW_027277516.1:0-27448 GCF_030028105.1 Mobula birostris
AGGGATGTGATTCAGGGCATGAGTTTCAGGGCATGTGATTCAGGACAGGAGTTTGAAGGCATGAGATTCAGGGCATGAGTTTCAGTGCATGGGTTTGAGGGCAGGAGTTTCAGGGCATGAGATTCAGGACATGAGTTTCAGGGCTTGAGATTCAGTACATGACTTTCAGGGCATGAGTTTCAGGTCTGTGGTTTCCGGGCATGAGATTCAGCGCAGCAGTTTCAGGGCATCAGATTCAGGGCATGAGTTTCAGGGCATGAGTTTCAGTGAAGGAGTTTCAGGGCATGTAATTCAGGGCATGAGTTTCAGGATATGAGATACATGGCATGATATTCAGGGCAGCAGTTTCAGGGCATGAGTTTCAGGACATGAGTTTCAGGGCAGGAGTTTCACGGCATGTAATTCAGGGCGTGTGTTTCAGGATATGAGATTCATGGCATGAGTTTCAGCGCAGGAGTTTCAGGGCATGAGATTCAGGGCATGAATTTCAGGGCATGAGATTCAGGACAGGAGTTTCAAGGCATGAGATTCAGGGCATGAGTTTCAGTGCATGGGTTTGAGGGCAGGAGTTTCAGGGCATGAGATTCAGGACATGAGTTTCAGGGCTTGAGATTCAGTACATGACTTTCAGGGCATGAGTTTCAGGTCTGTGGTTTCCGGGCTTGAGATTCAGCGCAGCAGTTTCAGAGCAGCAGTTTCAGGGCATGAGATTCAGGGCATGAGTTTCAGGGCATGAGTTTCAGGGCTTGATATTCAAGGCATGAGTTTCAGGGCATGATTTTCAGTGAAGGAGTTTCAGGGCATGTAATTCAGGCATGAGTTTCAGGATATGAGATTCATGGCATGATATTCAGGGCAGCAGTTTCAGGGCATGAGATTGAGGACATGAGTTTAAGTGCAGTAGTTTCAGGGATGAGATTCAGGGCATGAGTTTCAGGGCATGAGATTCAGGACATGAGTTTCAGGGCATGAGATTCAGTACATGAGTTTCAAGGCATGAGTTTCAGGTCTGTGGTTTCCGGGCTTGAGATTCAGCGCAGCAGTTTCAGAGCAGCAGTTTCAGGGCATGAGATTCAGGCATGAGTTTCAGCGCATGAGATTCAGGGATGAATTTCAGTGCATGAATTTCAGTGCATGAGATTCAGGGCGTGAGATTCAAGGCATGAGTTTCAGGACAGGAGTTTCAGGGCATGAGTTTCAGTGCATGAGTTTGAGGGCAGGAGTTTCACGGCATGAGATTCAGGGCATGAGTTTCAGGGCATGAGATTCAGGTCATGAGTTTCAGGGCATGAGTTTCAGGTCTGTGTTTTCAGGGCTTGAGATTCAGGGCAGCAGTTTCAGGGCAGGAGTTTCATGGCAGGAGTTTCAGGGCATGAGATTCAGGGCAAGAGTTTCATGGCAGGAGTTTCAGGGCATGAGATTCAGGGCATGAGTTTCAGGCAGGAATTTCAGGGCATGAGATTCAGGGCATGAGTTTTAGGGTAGGTGTTTCAGTGCAAGAGTTTCAGGGCATGAGATTCAGGGCATGAGTTTCAGGGCAGGAATTTCAGGCATGAGATTCAGGGCATGAGATTTAGGGTAGGTGTTTCAGTGCAAGAGTTTGAGGGCATGAGATTCAGGGCATGAGTTTCAAGGCAGGAGATTCAGGGCAGGAGATTCAGGGCATGAGATTCGGGGCTTGAGTTTCAAGGCAGGTGTTTTAGGGCACGTGTTTCAGTGCAGGGGTTTCAGGGCAGGAGATTCAGAGCAAGAGTTTGAGGGCATGAGATTCAGGGCATGAGTTTCAAGGCAGGAGATTCAGGGCATGAGATTCGGGGCTTGAGTTTCAAGGCAGGTGTTTTAGGGCACGTATTTCAGTGCAGGAGTTTCAGGGCAGGAGATTCAGAGCATGAGTTTCAGTGCATGAGTTTGAGGGCAGGAGTTTCACGGCATGAGATTCAGGGCATGAGTTTCAGGGCATGGGTTTCAATCTCTGGTTTCAGGGCTTGAGATTCAGGGCAGCAGTTTCAGGGCAGGAGATTCAGGGCAGGAGATTCAGGGCAGGTGTTTCAGTGCAAGAGTTTCAGGGCATGTCTTTCAGTGCATGAGTTTAAGGACAGGGGTTTCAGAGCTTGAGATTCAGGGCATGAGTTTCAGGGCAGGAGATTCACGGTTTGAGTTTAAGGTCATGAGTTTTAGCGCATGAGATTCAGTGAATGAATTTCAGGCAGAAGTTACAGGGCATGAGATTCATGGCATGAGTTTCAGGGCATGAGTTTCAGTGAAGGATTTTCAGGGCATGTAATTCAGGGCATGAGTTTCAGGATATGAGATTCATGGCATGATATTCAGGGCAGCAGTTTCAGGGTATGAGGTTCAGGACATGAGTTTCAGTGCAGTAGTTTCAGGGCATGAGTTTCAGGGCATGTGATTCAGGACAGGAGTTTGAAGGCATGAGATTCAGGGCATGAGTTTCAGTGCATGAGATTGAGGGCAGGAGTTTCAGGGCATGAGATTCAGGACATGAGTTTCAGGCATGAGATTCAGTGCATGAGTTTCAGGGCAGGAGAATCAGGGCTTGAGTTTCAGAGCATGACATTCAGGGGATGAGTTTCAGTGAATCAATTTCAGGGCATGAGATTCGGGGCATGAGTTTCAGGACAGGAGATTCAGGGCATGAGTTTCAGTGCATGAGATTCAGGACATGAGTTTGAGGGCAGGAGTTTCAGGGCATGAGTTTCAGGTCTGTGGTCTCCGGGCTTGAGATTCAGCGCAGCAGTTTCAGCGCAACAGTTTCATGGCTTGAGATTCAGGGCATGAGTTTCTGGCATGAGATTCAGGACATGAGTTTCAGGGGATGAGTTTCAGGTCTGTGGTTTCAGGGCTTGATATTCAGGGCAGCAGTTTCAGGGCAGGAGTTTCATGGCCGGCGTTTCAGGGCAAGAGATTCAGGGCATGAGTTTCAGGGCATGAGTTTCAGGGCAGGAGTTTCAGTGTATGAGATTCAGGGCGTGAGTTTCAGGGCAGGAGAATCAGGGCTTGAGTTTCAGAGCATGACATTCAGGGGATGAGTTTCAGTGCATGAATTTCAGGGCATGAGATTCAGGGCATGAGTTTCAGTGCATGAGTTTGAGGGCAGGGGTTTCACGGCATGAGATTCAGGGCATGAGTTTCAGGGCATGAGATTCAGGGCATGAGTTTGAGGGCAGGAGTTTCAGGGCATGAGATTCTGGACATGAGTTTCAGGGCATGAGTTTCAGGTCTGTGGTTTCCGGGCTTGAGATTCAGCGCAGCAGTTTCAGAGCAGCAGTTTCAGGGCATGAGATTCAGGGCATGAGTTTCAGGGCAGGTGATTTAGGGTAGGAGTTTCAGGGTATGACCTTCAGGTCATGAGTTTCAGGGCAGGAGAATCAGGGCTTGAGTTTCAGTGCAGGAGTTTGAGGGCAGGGGTTTCAAGGCATGAGATTCAGTGCATGAGTTTCAGGACAGGAGATTCAGGGCATGAGTTTCAGTGCATGAGTTTGAGGGCAGGAGTTTCACGGCATGAGATTCAGGGCATGAGTTTCAGGGCATGAGATTCAGGACATGAGTTTCAGGGCATGAGTTTCAGGACAGGAGATTCAGGGCATGAGTTTCAGTGCATGAGTTTGAGGGCAGGGGTTTCACGGCATGAGATTCAGGGCATGAGTTTCAGGATATGAGATTCATGGCATGATATTCAGTGCAGCAGTTTCAGGGTATGAGGTTCAGGACATGAGTTTCAGTGCAGTAGTTTCAGGGCATGAGATTCAGGGCATGAGTTTCAGTGCATGAGTTTGAGGGCAGGAGAATCAGGGCTTGAGTTTCAGAGCATGACATTCAGGGGATGAGTTTCAGTGCATGAATTTCAGGGCATGAGATTCAGGGCATGAGATTCAGGGCATGAGTTTCAGGACAGGAGATTCAGGGCATGAGTTTCAGTGCATGAGTTTGAGGGCAGGGTTTCACGGCATGAGATTCAGGGCATGATTTTCAGGGCATGAGATTCAGGACATGAGTTTGAGGGCAGGAGTTTCAGGCATGAGATTCAGGACATGAGTTTCAGGGCATGAGTTTCAGATCTGTGGTTTCCGGGCTTGAGATTCAGCGCAGCAGTTTCAGCGCAGCAGTTTCAGGGCTTGAGATTCAGGGCATGAGTTTCAGGGCAGGTGATTCAGGGCAGGAGTTTCGGGTATGATATTCAGGGCATGAGAATCAGGGCTTGAGTTTCAGAGCATGACATTCAGGGGATGAGTTTCAGTGCATGAATTTCAGGGCATGAGATTCAGGGCATGAGTTTCAGGACAGGAGATTCAGGGCATGAGTTTCAGTGCATGAGTTTGAGGGCAGGGGTTTCACGGCATGCGATTCAGGGCAAGAGTTTCAGGACAGGAGATTCAGGGCATGAGTTTAAGTGCATGAGTTTGAGGGCAGGAGTTTCACGGCATGAGATTCAGGGCATGAGTTTCAGGGCATGAGATTCAGGACATGAGTTTCAGGGGATGAGTTTCAGGTCTGTGGTTTCAGGCTTGAGATTCAGGGCAGCAGTTTCAGGGCAGGAGTTTCATGGCAGGAGTTTCAGGGCAAGAGATTCAGGGCATGAGATTCAGTACACGAGTTTCAGGGCAGGAGAATCAGTGCTTGAGTTTCAGAGCATGACATTCAGGGGATGAGTTTCGGTGCATGAATTTCAGGGCATGAGATTCAGGGCATGAGATTCAGGGCATGAGTTTCAGGGCAGGAGATTCAGGGCATGAGTTTCAGTGCATGAGTTTGAGGGCAGGGTTTCACGGCATGAGATTCAGGGCATAATTTTCAGGGCATGAGATTCAGGACATGAGTTTCAGGGCATGAGTTTCAGGTCTGTGGTTTCCGGGCTTGAGATTCAGCGCAGCAGTTTCAGAGCAGCAGTTTCAGGGCATGAGATTCAGGGCATGAGTTTCAGGCAGGTGATTCAGGGTAGGAGTTTCAGGGTATGACCTTCAGGGCATGAGTTTCAGGGCAGGAGAATCAGGGCTTGAGTTTCTGTGCAGGAGTTTGAGGGCAGGGGTTTCAAGGCATGAGATTCAGTGCAAGAGTTTCAGGACAGGAGATTCAGGGCATGAGTTTCAGTGCATGAGTTTGAGGGCAGGAGTTTCACGGCATGAGATTCAGGGCATGAGTTTCAGGGCATGAGATTCAGGACATGAGTTTCAACGCATGAGTTTCAGGTCTGTGGTTTCAGGGCTTGAGATTCAGGGCAGCAGTTTCAGGGCAGGAGTTTCATGGCAGGAGTTTCAGGGCATGAGATTCAGGGCATGAGTTTCAGGGCAGGAATTTCAGGGCATGAGATTCAGGGCATGAGTTTTAGGGTAGGTGTTTCAGTGCAAGAGTTTCAGGGCATGAGATTCAGGGCATGAGTTTCAGGGCAGGAATTTCAGGGCATGAGATTCAGGGCATGAGTTTTAGGGTAGGTGTTTCAGTGCAAGAGTTTGAGGGCATGAGATTCAGGGCATGAGTTTCAAGGCAGGAGATTCAGGGCAGGAGATTCAGGGCATGAGATTCGGGGCTTGAGTTTCAAGGCAGGTGTTTTAGGGCACGTGTTTCAGTGCAGGGTTTCAGGGCAGGAGATTCAGAGCAAGAGTTTGAGGGCATGAGATTCAGGGCATGAGTTTCAAGGCAGGAGATTCAGGGCATGAGATTCGGGGCTTGAGTTTCAAGGCAGGTGTTTTAGGGCACGTATTTCAGTGCAGGAGTTTCAGGGCAGGAGATTCAGAGCATGAGTTTCAGTGCATGAGTTTGAGGGCAGGAGTTTCACGGCATGAGATTCACGGCATGAGTTTCAGGGCATGGGTTTCAATCTCTGGTTTCAGGGCTTGAGATTCAGGGCAGCAGTTTCAGGGCAGGAGATTCAGGGCAGGAGATTCAGGGCAGGTGTTTCAGTGCAAGAGTTTCAGGGCATGTCTTTCAGTGCATGAGTTTAAGGGCAGGGGTTTCAGAGCTTGAGATTCAGGGCATGAGTTTCCGGGCAGGAGATTCACGGTTTGAGTTTAAGGTCATGAGATTTAGCGCATGAGATTCAGTGAATGAATTTCAGGGCAGAAGTTACAGGGCATGAGATTCATGGCATGAGTTTCAGGGCATGAGTTTCAGTGAAGGATTTTCAGGGCATGAGTTTCAGGGTATGTGATTCAGGACAGGAGTTTGAAGGCATGAGATTCAGGGCATGAGTTCAGTGCATGAGATTGAGGGCAGGAGTTTCAGGGCATGAGATTCAGGACATGAGTTTCAGGGCATGAGATTCAATGCATGAGTTTCAGGGCAGGAGAATCAGGGCTTGAGTTTCAGAGCATGACATTCAGGGGATGAGTTTCAGTGAATCAATTTCAGGGCATGAGATTCGGGGCATGAGTTTCAGGACAGGAGATTCAGGGCATGAGTTTCAGTGCATGAGTTTGAGGGCAGGGTTTCACGGCATTAGATTCAGGGCATAATTTTCAGGGCATGAGATTCAGGACATGAGTTTCAGGGATGAGTTTCAGGTCTGTGGTTTCAGGGCTTGAGATTCAGGGCAGCAGTTTCAGGGCAGGAGTTTCATGGCAGGAGTTTCAGGGCAAGAGATTCAGGGCATGAGATTCAGTACACGAGTTTCAGGGCAGGAGAATCAGTGCTTGAGTTTCAGAGCATGACATTCAGGGGATGAGTTTCGGTGCATGAATTTCAGGGCATGAGATTCAGGGCATGAGATTCAGGCATGAGTTTCAGGGCAGGAGATTCAGGGCATGAGTTTCAGTGCATGAGTTTGAGGGCAGGGTTTCACGGCATGAGATTCAGGGCATAATTTTCAGGGCATGAGATTCAGGACATGAGTTTCAGGGCATGAGTTTCAGGTCTGTGGTTTCCGGGCTTGAGATTCAGCGCAGCAGTTTCAGAGCAGCAGTTTCAGGGCATGAGATTCAGGGCATGAGTTTCAGGGCAGGTGATTCAGGGTAGAGTTTCAGGGTATGACCTTCAGGGCATGAGTTTCAGGGCAGGAGAATCAGGGCTTGAGTTTCTGTGCAGGAGTTTGAGGGCAGGGGTTTCAAGGCATGAGATTCAGTGCAAGAGTTTCAGGACAGGAGATTCAGGGCATGAGTTTCAGTGCATGAGTTTGAGGGCAGGAGTTTCACGGCATGAGATTCAGGGCATGAGTTTCAGGGCATGAGATTCAGGACATGAGTTTCAACGCATGAGTTTCAGGTCTGTGGTTTCAGGGCTTGAGATTCAGGGCAGCAGTTTCAGGGCAGGAGTTTCATGGCAGGAGTTTCAGGGCATGAGATTCAGGGCAAGAGTTTCAGGGCAGGAATTTCAGGGCATGAGATTCAGGGCATGAGTTTTAGGGTAGGTGTTTCAGTGCAAGAGTTTCAGGGCATGAGATTCAGGGCATGAGTTTCAGGGCAGGAATTTCAGGGCATGAGATTCAGGGCATGAGTTTTAGGGTAGGTGTTTCAGTGCAAGAGTTTGAGGCATGAGATTCAGGGCATGAGTTTCAAGGCAGGAGATTCAGGGCAGGAGATTCAGGGCATGAGATTCGGGGCTTGAGTTTCAAGGCAGGTGTTTTAGGGCACGTGTTTCAGTGCAGGGGTTTCAGGGCAGGAGATTCAGAGCAAGAGTTTGAGGGCATGAGATTCAGGGCATGAGTTTCAAGGCAGGAGATTCAGGGCATGAGATTCGGGGCTTGAGTTTCAAGGCAGGTGTTTTAGGGCACGTATTTCAGTGCAGGAGTTTCAGGGCAGGAGATTCAGAGCATGAGTTTCAGTGCATGAGTTTGAGGGCAGGAGTTTCACGGCATGAGATTCACGGCATGAGTTTCAGGGCATGGGTTTCAATCTCTGGTTTCAGGGCTTGAGATTCAGGGCAGCAGTTTCAGGGCAGGAGATTCAGGGCAGGAGATTCAGGGCAGGTGTTTCAGTGCAAGAGTTTCAGGGCATGTCTTTCAGTGCATGAGTTTAAGGGCAGGGGTTTCAGAGCTTGAGATTCAGGGCATGAGTTTCCGGGCAGGAGATTCACGGTTTGAGTTTAAGGTCATGAGATTTAGCGCATGAGATTCAGTGAATGAATTTCAGGGCAGAAGTTACAGGGCATGAGATTCATGGCATGAGTTTCAGGGCATGAGTTTCAGTGAAGGATTTTCAGGGCATGTAATTCAGGCATGAGTTTCAGGATATGAGATTCATGGCATGATATTCAGGGCAGCAGTTTCAGGGTATGAGGTTCAGGACATGAGTTTCAGTGCAGTAGTTTCAGGGCATGAGTTTCAGGGTATGTGATTCAGGACAGGAGTTTGAAGGCATCGAGATTCAGGGCATGAGTTTCAGTGCATGAGATTGAGGGCAGGAGTTTCAGGGCATGAGATTCAGGACATGAGTTTCAGGGCATGAGATTCAATGCATGAGTTTCAGGGCAGGAGAATCAGGGCTTGAGTTTCAGAGCATGACATTCAGGGGATGAGTTTCAGTGAATCAATTTCAGGGCATGAGATTCGGGGCATGAGTTTCAGGACAGGAGATTCAGGGCATGAGTTTCAGTGCATGAGTTTGAGGGCAGGGTTTCACGGCATTAGATTCAGGGCATAATTTTCAGGGCATGAGATTCAGGACATGAGTTTGAGGGCAGGAGTTTCAGGGCATGAGTTTCAGGTCTGTGGTTTCCGGGCTTGAGATTCAGCGCAGCAGTTTCAGCGCAGCAGTTTCATGGCTTGAGATTCAGGGCATGAGTTTCTGGGCATGAGATTCAGGACATGAGTTTCAGGGGATGAGTTTCAGGTCTGTGGTTTCAGGGCTTGAGATTCAGGGCAGCATTTTCAGGGCAGGAGTTTCATGGCAGGAGTTTCAGGCAAGAGATTCAGGGCATGAGTTTCAGGGCAGGAGTTTCAGTGTATGAGATTCAGGGCGTGAGTTTCAGGGCAGGAGAATCAGGGCTTGAGTTTCAGAGCATGACATTCAGGGGATGAGTTTCAGTGCATGAATTTCAGGGCATGAGATTCAGGGCATGAGTTTCAGGACAGGAGATTCAGGGCATGAGTTTCAGTGCATGAGTTTGAGGGCAGGGGTTTCACGGCATGAGATTCAGGGCATGAGTTTCAGGGCATGAGATTCAGGGCATGAGTTTGAGGGCAGGAGTTTCAGGGCATGAGATTCAGGACATGAGTTTCAGGGCATGAGTTTCAGGTCTGTGGTTTCCGGGCCTGAGATTCAGCGCAGCAGTTTCAGAGCAGCAGTTTCAGGGCATGAGATTCAGGGCATGAGTTTCAGGGCAGGTGATTCAGGGTAGGAGTTTCAGGGTATGACCTTCAGGTCATGAGTTTCAGGGCAGGAGAATCAGGCTTGAGTTTCAGTGCAGGAGTTTGAGGGCAGGGGTTTCAAGGCATGAGATTCAGTGCAAGAGTTTCAGGACAGGAGATTCAGGGCATGAGTTTCAGTGCATGAGTTTGAGGGCAGGAGTTTCACGGCATGAGATTCAGGGCATGAGTTTCAGGGCATGAGATTCAGGACATGAGTTTCAGGGCATGAGTTTCAGGACAGGAGATTCAGGGCATGAGTTTCAGTGCAGGAGTTTGAGGGCAGGGGTTTCAAGGCATGAGATTCAGTGCAAGAGTTTCAGGACAGGAGATTCAGGGCATGAGTTTCAGTGCATGAGTTTGAGGGCAGGAGTTTCACGGCATGAGATTCAGGGCATGAGTTTCAGGGCATGCGATTCAGGACATGAGTTTCAGGGCATGAGTTTCAGGACAGGAGATTCAGGGCATGAGTTTCAGTGCATGAGTTTGAGGGCAGGGGTTTCACGGCATGAGATTCAGGGCATGAGTTTCAGGATATGAGATTCATGGCATGATATTCAGTGCAGCAGTTTCAGGGTATGAGATTCAGGGCATGAGTTTCAGTGCATGAGTTTGAGGGCAGGAGTTTCAGGGCAGGAGATTCTGGACATGAGTTTCAGGGCATGAGATTCAGTACATGAGTTTCAGGGCAGGAGAATCAGGGCTTGAGTTTCAGAGCATGACATTCAGGGGATGAGTTTCAGTGCATGAATTTCAGGCATGAGATTCAGGGCATGAGATTCAGGGCATGAGTTTCAGGACAGGAGATTCAGGGCATGAGTTTCAGTGCATGAGTTTGAGGGCAGGGTTTCACGGCATGAGATTCAGGGCATGATTTTCAGGGCATGAGATTCAGGACATGAGTTTCAGGGCAGGTGATTCAGGGCAGGAGTTTCGGGGTATGATATTCAGGGCATGAGAATCAGGGCTTGAGTTTCAGAGCATGACATTCAGGGGATGAGTTTCAGTGCATGAATTTCAGGGCATGAGATTCAGGGCATGAGTTTCAGGACAGGCAATTCAGGGCATGAGTTTCAGTGCATGAGTTTGAGGGCAGGGGTTTCACGGCATGCGATTCAGGGCAAGAGTTTCAGGACAGGAGATTCAGGGCATGAGTTTAAGTGCATGAGTTTGAGGGCACGAGATTCAGGACATGAGTTTCAGGGGATGAGTTTCAGGTCTGTGGTTTCAGGGCTTGAGATTCAGGGCAGCAGTTTCAGGGCAGGAGTTTCATGGCAGGAGTTTCAGGGCAAGAGATTCAGGGCATGAGATTCAGTACATGAGTTTCAGGGCAGGAGAATCAGGGCTTGAGTTTCAGAGCATGACATTCAGGGGATGAGTTTCAGTGCATGAATTTCAGGGCATGAGATTCAGGGCATGAGATTCAGGGTATGAGTTTCAGGGCAGGAGATTCAGGGCATGAGTTTCAGTGCATGAGTTTGAGGGCAGGGTTTCACGGCATGAGATTCAGGGCATAATTTTCAGGGCATGAGATTCAGGGCATGAGTTTGAGGGCAGGAGTTTCAGGGCATGAGTTTCAGGACATGAGTTTCAGGGCATGAGTTTCAGGTCTGTGGTTTCCGGGCTTGAGATTCAGCGCAGCAGTTTCAGAGCAGCAGTTTCAGGGCATGAGATTCAGGGCATGAGTTTCAGGGCAGGTGATCCAGGGTAGGAGTTTCAGGGTATGACCTTCGGGGCATGAGTTTCAGGGCAGGAGAATCAGGGCTTGAGTTTCTGTGCAGGAGTTTGAGGGCAGGGGTTTCAAGGCATGAGATTCAGTGCAAGAGTTTCAGGACAGGAGATTCAGGGCATGAGTTTCAGTGCATGAGTTTGAGGGCAGGAGTTTCACGGCATGAGATTCAGGGCAAGAGTTTCATGACAGGAGTTTCAGTGCAGGACTTTCAGGGCATGAGATTCAGGGCATGAGTTTCAGGGCAGGAAATTCAGGGCATGAGATTCAGGGCATGAGTTTTAGGGTAGGTGTTTCAGTGCAAGAGTTTCAGGGCATGAGATTCAGGGCATGAGTTTCAGGGCAGGAATTTCAGGGCATGACATTCAGGGCATGTGTTTTAGGGCTGGTGTTTCAGTGCAAGAGTTTGAGGGCATGAGATTCAGGGCATGAGTTTCAAGGCAGGAGATTCAGGGCAGGAGATGCAGGGCATGAGATTCGGGGCTTGAGTTTCAAGGCAGGTGTTTTAGGGCACGTGTTTCAGTGCAGGGGTTTCAAGGCAGGAGATTCAGAGCAAGAGTTTGAGGGCATGAGATTCAGGGCATGAGTTTCAAGGCAGGAGATTCAGGGCAGGAGATTCAGGGCATGAGATTCGGGGCTTGAGTTTCAAGGCAGGTGTTTTAGGGCACGTATTTCAGTGCAGGAGTTTCAGGGCAGGAGATTCAGAGCATGAGTTTCAGTGCATGAGTTTGAGGGCAGGAGTTTCACGGCATGAGATTCACGACATGAGTTTCAGGGCATGGGTTTCAGGTCTGTGGTTTCAGGGCTTGAGATTCAGGGCAGCAGTTTCAGGGCAGGAGATTCAGGGCAGGAGATTCTGGGCAGGTGTTTCAGTGCAAGAGCTTCAGTGCAAGAGTTTCAGGGCATGTCTTTCAGTGCATGAGTTTCAGGGCAGGAGTTTCAGAGCATGAGATTAAGGGCATGAGTTTCAGGGCAGGAGATTCACGGCTTGAGTTTAAGGTCATGAAATTTAGCGCATGAGATTCAGGGCATGAGTTTCAGGGCAGGAGAATCAGGGCATGAGTTTCAGGGCATGAGATTCAGGGCATGAGTTTCAGGACATGAGTTTCAGGGCAGGAGTTTGACGGCATGTAATTCAGGGCGTGTGTTTCAGGATATGAGATTCATGGCATGAGTTTCAGTGCAGGAGTTTCAAGGCATGAGATTCAGGGCATGAGTTTCAGTGCATGAGTTTCAGTGTATGAGTTTGAGGGCTGGTGCTTCAGGGCATGAGATTCAGGGCATGAATTTCAGGGCATGAGATTCAGGACAGGAGTTTCAAGGCATGAGATTCAGGGCATGAGTTTCAGTGCATGAGTTTCAGTGTATGAGTTTGAGGGCTGGTGCTTCAGGGCATGAGATTCAGGGCATGAGTTTCAGGGCATGAGATTCAGGACAGGAATTTCAGGGCATGTGATTCAGGGCATGAGTTTCTGGGCAGATGATTCAGGGCAGGAGTTTTAGGGCATGTGAACAGGATTTGAGTTTCAGTGCATGAGTTTCAGGGCAGGAGTTTCAGGGTATGAGATTTAGGGCATGAGTTTCAGGGCAGGAGATTCAGGGTTTGAGTTTCAGGGCATGATATTCAGGGCATGAGTTTCAGGGCATGAGTTTCAGGACATGAGTTTCAGGGCATTTAATTCAGGGCATGAGTTTCAGGATATGAGATTCATGGCATGATATTCAGGGCAGCAGTTTCAGGGCATGAGATTCAGGACATCAGTTTCAGTGCAGTAGTTTCAGGGATGTGATTCAGGGCATGAGTTTCAGGGCATGTGATTCAGGACAGGAGTTTGAAGGCATGAGATTCAGGGCATGAGTTTCAGTGCATGGGTTTGAGGGCAGGAGTTTCAGGGCATGAGATTCAGGACATGAGTCTCAGGGCTTGAGATTCAGTACATGACTTTCAGGGCATGAGTTTCAGGTCTGTGGTTTCCGGGCTTGAGATTCAGCGCAGCAGTTTCAGGGCATCAGATTCAGGGCATGAGTTTCAGGGCATGAGTTTCAGTGAAGGAGTTTCAGGGCATGTAATTCAGGGCATGAGTTTCAGGATATGAGATTCATGGCATGATATTCAGGGCAGCAGTTTCAGGGCATGAGATTGAGGACGTGAGTTTCAGTGCAGTAGTTTCAGGGATGAGATTCAGGGCATGAGTTTCAGGGCATGAGATTCAGGACATGAGTTTCAGGGCATGAGATTCAGTACATGAGTTTCAGGGCATGAGTTTCAGGTCTGTGGTTTCCGGGCTTGAGATTCAGCGCAGCAGTTTCAGAGCATGAGTTTCAGGACATGAGTTTCAGGGCAGGAGTTTCACGGCATGTAATTCAGGGCGTGTGTTTCAGGATATGAGATTCATGGCATGAGTTTCAGCGCAGGAGTTTCAGGGCATGAGATTCAGGGCATGAATTTCAGGGCATGAGATTCAGGACAGGAGTTTCAAGGCATGAGATTCAGGGCATGAGTTTCAGTGCATGGGTTTGAGGGCAGGAGTTTCAGGGCATGAGATTCAGGACATGAGTTTCAGGGCTTGAGATTCAGTACATGACTTTCAGGGCATGAGTTTCAGGTCTGTGGTTTCCGGGCTTGAGATTCAGCGCAGCAGTTTCAGAGCAGCAGTTTCAGGGCATGAGATTCAGGGCATGAGTTTCAGGGCATGAGTTTCAGGGCTTGATATTCAAGGCATGAGTTTCAGGGCATGATTTTCAGTGAAGGAGTTTCAGGGCATGTAATTCAGGGCATGAGTTTCAGGATATGAGTTTAAGTGCAGTAGTTTCAGGGATGAGATTCAGGGCATGAGTTTCAGGGCATGAGATTCAGGACATGAGTTTCAGGGCATGAGATTCAGTACATGAGTTTCAAGGCATGAGTTTCAGGTCTGTGGTTTCCGGGCTTGAGATTCAGCGCAGCAGTTTCAGAGCAGCAGTTTCAGGGCATGAGATTCAGGGCATGAGTTTCAGCGCATGAGTTTCAGGGCAGGAGAATCAGGGCTTGAGTTTCAGAGCATGAGATTCAGGGGATGAATTTCAGTGCATGAATTTCAGTGCATGAGATTCAGGGCGTGAGATTCAAGGCATGAGTTTCAGGACAGGAGTTTCAGGGCATGAGTTTCAGTGCATGAGTTTGAGGGCAGGAGTTTCACGGCATGAGATTCAGGGCAAGAGTTTCATGGCAGGAGTTTCAGGGCATGAGATTCAGGGCATGAGTTTCAGGGCAGGAATTTCAGGGCATGAGATTCAGGGCATGAGTTTTAGGGTAGGTGTTTCAGTGCAAGAGTTTCAGGGCATGAGATTCAGGGCATGAGTTTCAGGGCAGGAATTTCAGGGCATGAGATTCAGGGCATGAGTTTTAGGGTAGGTGTTTCAGTGCAAGAGTTTGAGGGCATGAGATTCAGGGCATGAGTTTCAAGGCAGGAGATTCAGGGCAGGAGATTCAGGGCATGAGATTCGGGGCTTGAGTTTCAAGGCAGGTGTTTTAGGGCACGTGTTTCAGTGCAGGGGTTTCAGGGCAGGAGATTCAGAGCAAGAGTTTGAGGGCATGAGATTCAGGGCATGAGTTTCAAGGCAGGAGATTCAGGGCATGAGATTCGGGGCTTGAGTTTCAAGGCAGGTGTTTTAGGGCACGTATTTCAGTGCAGGAGTTTCAGGGCAGGAGATTCAGAGCATGAGTTTCAGTGCATGAGTTTGAGGGCAGGAGTTTCACGGCATGAGATTCAGGGCATGAGTTTCAGGGCATGGGTTTCAATCTCTGGTTTCAGGGCTTGAGATTCAGGGCAGCAGTTTCAGGGCAGGAGATTCAGGGCAGGAGATTCAGGGCAGGTGTTTCAGTGCAAGAGTTTCAGGGCATGTCTTTCAGTGCATGAGTTTAAGGACAGGGGTTTCAGAGCTTGAGATTCAGGGCATGAGTTTCAGGGCAGGAGATTCACGGTTTGAGTTTAAGGTCATGAGTTTTAGCGCATGAGATTCAGTGAATGAATTTCAGGGCAGAAGTTACAGGGCATGAGATTCATGGCATGAGTTTCAGGGCATGAGTTTCAGTGAAGGATTTTCAGGGCATGTAATTCAGGGCATGAGTTTCAGGATATGAGATTCATGGCATGATATTCAGGGCAGCAGTTTCAGGGTATGAGGTTCAGGACATGAGTTTCAGTGCAGTAGTTTCAGGGCATGAGTTTCAGGGCATGTGATTCAGGACAGGAGTTTGAAGGCATGAGATTCAGGGCATGAGTTTCAGTGCATGAGATTGAGGGCAGGAGTTTCAGGGCATGAGATTCAGGACATGAGTTTCAGGGCATGAGATTCAGTGCATGAGTTTCAGGGCAGGAGAATCAGGGCTTGAGTTTCAGAGCATGACATTCAGGGGATGAGTTTCAGTGAATCAATTTCAGGGCATGAGATTCGGGGCATGAGTTTCAGGACAGGAGATTCAGGGCATGAGTTTTAGTGCATGAGATTCAGGACATGAGTTTGAGGGCAGGAGTTTCAGGGCATGAGTTTCAGGTCTGTGGTTTCCGGGCTTGAGATTCAGCGCAGCAGTTTCAGCGCAACAGTTTCATGGCTTGAGATTCAGGGCATGAGTTTCTGGGCATGAGATTCAGGACATGAGTTTCAGGGGATGAGTTTCAGGTCTGTGGTTTCAGGGCTTGATATTCAGGGCAGCAGTTTCAGGGCAGGAGTTTCATGGCCGGCGTTTCAGGGCAAGAGATTCAGGGCATGAGTTTCAGGGCATGAGTTTCAGGGCAGGAGTTTCAGTGTATGAGATTCAGGGCGTGAGTTTCAGGGCAGGAGAATCAGGGCTTGAGTTTCAGAGCATGACATTCAGGGGATGAGTTTCAGTGCATGAATTTCAGGGCATGAGATTCAGGGCATGAGTTTCAGTGCATGAGTTTGAGGGCAGGGGTTTCACGGCATGAGATTCAGGGCATGAGTTTCAGGGCATGAGATTCAGGGCATGAGTTTGAGGGCAGGAGTTTCAGGGCATGAGATTCTGGACATGAGTTTCAGGGCATGAGTTTCAGGTCTGTGGTTTCCGGGCTTGAGATTCAGCGCAGCAGTTTCAGAGCAGCAGTTTCAGGGCATGAGATTCAGGGCATGAGTTTCAGGGCAGGTGATTCAGGGTAGGAGTTTCAGGGTATGACCTTCAGGTCATGAGTTTCAGGGCAGGAGAATCAGGTCTTGAGTTTCAGTGCAGGAGTTTGAGGGCAGGGGTTTCAAGGCATGAGATTCAGTGCATGAGTTTCAGGACAGGAGATTCAGGGCATGAGTTTCAGTGCATGAGTTTGAGGGCAGGAGTTTCACGGCATGAGATTCAGGGCATGAGTTTCAGGGCATGAGATTCAGGACATGAGTTTCAGGGCATGAGTTTCAGGACAGGAGATTCAGGGCATGAGTTTCAGTGCATGAGTTTGAGGGCAGGGGTTTCACGGCATGAGATTCAGGGCATGAGTTTCAGGATATGAGATTCATGGCATGATATTCAGTGCAGGAGTTTCAGGGTATGAGGTTCAGGACATGAGTTTCAGTGCAGTAGTTTCAGGGCATGAGATTCAGGGCATGAGTTTCAGTGCATGAGTTTGAGGGCAGGAGAATCAGGGCTTGAGTTTCAGAGCATGACATTCAGGGGATGAGTTTCAGTGCATGAATTTCAGGGCATGAGATTCAGGGCATGAGATTCAGGGCATGAGTTTCAGGACAGGAGATTCAGGGCATGAGTTTCAGTGCATGAGTTTGAGGGCAGGGTTTCACGGCATGAGATTCAGGGCATGATTTTCAGGGCATGAGATTCAGGACATGAGTTTGAGGGCAGGAGTTTCAGGGCATGAGATTCAGGACATGAGTTTCAGGGCATGAGTTTCAGATCTGTGGTTTCCGGGCTTGAGATTCAGCGCAGCAGTTTCAGCGCAGCAGTTTCAGGGCTTGAGATTCAGGGCATGAGTTTCAGGGCAGGTGATTCAGGGCAGGAGTTTCGGGGTATGATATTCAGGGCATGAGAATCAGGGCTTGAGTTTCAGAGCATGACATTCAGGGGATGAGTTTCAGTGCATGAATTTCAGGGCATGAGATTCAGGGCATGAGTTTCAGGACAGGAGATTCAGGGCATGAGTTTCAGTGCATGAGTTTGAGGGCAGGGGTTTCACGGCATGCGATTCAGGGCAAGAGTTTCAGGACAGGAGATTCAGGGCATGAGTTTAAGTGCATGAGTTTGAGGGCAGGAGTTTCACGGCATGAGATTCAGGGCATGAGTTTCAGGGCATGAGATTCAGGACATGAGTTTCAGCGGATGAGTTTCAGGTCTGTGGTTTCAGGGCTTGAGATTCAGGGCAGCAGTTTCAGGGCAGGAGTTTCATGGCAGGACTTTCAGGGCAAGAGATTCAGGGCATGAGATTCAGTACACGAGTTTCAGGGCAGGAGAATCAGTGCTTGAGTTTCAGAGCATGACATTCAGGGGATGAGTTTCGGTGCATGAATTTCAGGGCATGAGATTCAGGGCATGAGATTCAGGGCATGAGTTTCAGGGCAGGAGATTCAGGGCATGAGTTTCAGTGCATGAGTTTGAGGGCAGGGTTTCACGGCATGAGATTCAGGGCATAATTTTCAGGGCATGAGATTCAGGACATGAGTTTCAGGGCATGAGTTTCAGGTCTGTGGTTTCCGGGCTTGAGATTCAGCGCAGCAGTTTCAGAGCAGCAGTTTCAGGGCATGAGATTCAGGGCATGAGTTTCAGGGCAGGTGATTCAGGGTAGGAGTTTCAGGGTATGACCTTCAGGGCATGAGTTTCAGGGCAGGAGAATCAGGGCTTGAGTTTCTGTGCAGGAGTTTGAGGGCAGGGGTTTCAAGGCATGAGATTCAGTGCAAGAGTTTCAGGACAGGAGATTCAGGGCATGAGTTTCAGTGCATGAGTTTGAGGGCAGGAGTTTCACGGCATGAGATTCAGGGCATGAGTTTCAGGGCATGAGATTCAGGACATGAGTTTCAACGCATGAGTTTCAGGTCTGTGGTTTCAGGGCTTGAGATTCAGGGCAGCAGTTTCAGGGCAGGAGTTTCATGGCAGGAGTTTCAGGGCATGAGATTCAGGGCATGAGTTTCAGGGCAGGAATTTCAGGGCATGAGATTCAGGGCATGAGTTTTAGGGTAGGTGTTTCAGTGCAAGAGTTTCAGGGCATGAGATTCAGGGCATGAGTTTCAGGGCAGGAATTTCAGGGCATGAGATTCAGGGCATGAGTTTTAGGGTAGGTGTTTCAGTGCAAGAGTTTGAGGGCATGAGATTCAGGGCATGAGTTTCAAGGCAGGAGATTCAGGGCAGGAGATTCAGGGCATGAGATTCGGGGCTTGAGTTTCAAGGCAGGTGTTTTAGGGCACGTGTTTCAGTGCAGGGGTTTCAGGGCAGGAGATTCAGAGCAAGAGTTTGAGGGCATGAGATTCAGGGCATGAGTTTCAAGGCAGGAGATTCAGGGCATGAGATTCGGGGCTTGAGTTTCAAGGCAGGTGTTTTAGGGCACGTATTTCAGTGCAGGAGTTTCAGGGCAGGAGATTCAGAGCATGAGTTTCAGTGCATGAGTTTGAGGGCAGGAGTTTCACGGCATGAGATTCACGGCATGAGTTTCAGGGCATGGGTTTCAATCTCTGGTTTCAGGGCTTGAGATTCAGGGCAGCAGTTTCAGGGCAGGAGATTCAGGGCAGGAGATTCAGGGCAGGTGTTTCAGTGCAAGAGTTTCAGGGCATGTCTTTCAGTGCATGAGTTTAAGGGCAGGGGTTTCAGAGCTTGAGATTCAGGGCATGAGTTTCCGGGCAGGAGATTCACGGTTTGAGTTTAAGGTCATGAGATTTAGCGCATGAGATTCAGTGAATGAATTTCAGGGCAGAAGTTACAGGGCATGAGATTCATGGCATGAGTTTCAGGGCATGAGTTTCAGTGAAGGATTTTCAGGGCATGTAATTCAGGGCATGAGTTTCAGGATATGAGATTCATGGCATGATATTCAGGGCAGCAGTTTCAGGGTATGAGGTTCAGGACATGAGTTTCAGTGCAGTAGTTTCAGGGCATGAGTTTCAGGGTATGTGATTCAGGACAGGAGTTTGAAGGCATGAGATTCAGGGCATGAGTTTCAGTGCATGAGATTGAGGGCAGGAGTTTCAGGGCATGAGATTCAGGACATGAGTTTCAGGGCATGAGATTCAATGCATGAGTTTCAGGGCAGGAGAATCAGGGCTTGAGTTTCAGAGCATGACATTCAGGGGATGAGTTTCAGTGAATCAATTTCAGGGCATGAGATTCGGGGCATGAGTTTCAGGACAGGAGATTCAGGGCATGAGTTTCAGTGCATGAGTTTGAGGGCAGGGTTTCACGGCATTAGATTCAGGGCATAATTTTCAGGGCATGAGATTCAGGACATGAGTTTGAGGGCAGGAGTTTCAGGGCATGAGTTTCAGGTCTGTGGTTTCCGGGCTTGAGATTCAGCGCAGCAGTTTCAGCGCAGCAGTTTCATGGCTTGAGATTCAGGGCATGAGTTTCTGGGCATGAGATTCAGGACATGAGTTTCAGGGGATGAGTTTCAGGTCTGTGGTTTCAGGGCTTGAGATTCAGGGCAGCATTTTCAGGGCAGGAGTTTCATGGCAGGAGTTTCAGGGCAAGAGATTCAGGGCATGAGTTTCAGGGCAGGAGTTTCAGTGTATGAGATTCAGGGCGTGAGTTTCAGGGCAGGAGAATCAGGGCTTGAGTTTCAGAGCATGACATTCAGGGGATGAGTTTCAGTGCATGAATTTCAGGGCATGAGATTCAGGGCATGAGTTTCAGGACAGGAGATTCAGGGCATGAGTTTCAGTGCATGAGTTTGAGGGCAGGGGTTTCACGGCATGAGATTCAGGGCATGAGTTTCAGGGCATGAGATTCAGGGCATGAGTTTGAGGGCAGGAGTTTCAGGGCATGAGATTCAGGACATGAGTTTCAGGGCATGAGTTTCAGGTCTGTGGTTTCCGGGCCTGAGATTCAGCGCAGCAGTTTCAGAGCAGCAGTTTCAGGGCATGAGATTCAGGGCATGAGTTTCAGGGCAGGTGATTCAGGGTAGGAGTTTCAGGGTATGACCTTCAGGTCATGAGTTTCAGGGCAGGAGAATCAGGGCTTGAGTTTCAGTGCAGGAGTTTGAGGGCAGGGGTTTCAAGGCATGAGATTCAGTGCAAGAGTTTCAGGACAGGAGATTCAGGGCATGAGTTTCAGTGCATGAGTTTGAGGGCAGGAGTTTCACGGCATGAGATTCAGGGCATGAGTTTCAGGGCATGAGATTCAGGACATGAGTTTCAGGGCATGAGTTTCAGGACAGGAGATTCAGGGCATGAGTTTCAGTGCAGGAGTTTGAGGGCAGGGGTTTCAAGGCATGAGATTCAGTGCAAGAGTTTCAGGACAGGAGATTCAGGGCATGAGTTTCAGTGCATGAGTTTGAGGGCAGGAGTTTCACGGCATGAGATTCAGGGCATGAGTTTCAGGGCATGCGATTCAGGACATGAGTTTCAGGGCATGAGTTTCAGGACAGGAGATTCAGGGCATGAGTTTCAGTGCATGAGTTTGAGGGCAGGGGTTTCACGGCATGAGATTCAGGGCATGAGTTTCAGGATATGAGATTCATGGCATGATATTCAGTGCAGCAGTTTCAGGGTATGAGATTCAGGGCATGAGTTTCAGTGCATGAGTTTGAGGGCAGGAGTTTCAGGGCAGGAGATTCTGGACATGAGTTTCAGGGCATGAGATTCAGTACATGAGTTTCAGGGCAGGAGAATCAGGGCTTGAGTTTCAGAGCATGACATTCAGGGGATGAGTTTCAGTGCATGAATTTCAGGGCATGAGATTCAGGGCATGAGATTCAGGGCATGAGTTTCAGGACAGGAGATTCAGGGCATGAGTTTCAGTGCATGAGTTTGAGGGCAGGGTTTCACGGCATGAGATTCAGGGCATGATTTTCAGGGCATGAGATTCAGGACATGAGTTTGAGGGCAGGAGTTTCAGGGCATGAGATTCAGGACATGCGTTTCAGGGCATGAGTTTCAGATCTGTGGTTTCCGGGCTTGAGATTCAGCGCAGCAGTTTCAGCGCAGCAGTTTCAGGGCTTGAGATTCAGGGCATGAGTTTCAGGGCAGGTGATTCAGGGCAGGAGTTTCGGGGTATGATATTCAGGGCATGAGAATCAGGGCTTGAGTTTCAGAGCATGACATTCAGGGGATGAGTTTCAGTGCATGAATTTCAGGGCATGAGATTCAGGGCATGAGTTTCAGGACAGGCAATTCAGGGCATGAGTTTCAGTGCATGAGTTTGAGGGCAGGGGTTTCACGGCATGCGATTCAGGGCAAGAGTTTCAGGACAGGAGATTCAGGGCATGAGTTTAAGTGCATGAGTTTGAGGGCAGGAGTTTCACGGCATAAGATTCAGGGCATGAGTTTCAGGGCACGAGATTCAGGACATGAGTTTCAGGGGATGAGTTTCAGGTCTGTGGTTTCAGGGCTTGAGATTCAGGGCAGCAGTTTCAGGGCAGGAGTTTCATGGCAGGAGTTTCAGGGCAAGAGATTCAGGGCATGAGATTCAGTACATGAGTTTCAGGGCAGGAGAATCAGGGCTTGAGTTTCAGAGCATGACATTCAGGGGATGAGTTTCAGTGCATGAATTTCAGGGCATGAGATTCAGGGCATGAGATTCAGGGCATGAGTTTCAGGGCAGGAGATTCAGGGCATGAGTTTCAGTGCATGAGTTTGAGGGCAGGGTTTCACGGCATGAGATTCAGGGCATAATTTTCAGGGCATGAGATTCAGGGCATGAGTTTGAGGGCAGGAGTTTCAGGGCATGAGTTTCAGGACATGAGTTTCAGGGCATGAGTTTCAGGTCTGTGGTTTCCGGGCTTGAGATTCAGCGCAGCAGTTTCAGAGCAGCAGTTTCAGGGCATGAGATTCAGGGCATGAGTTTCAGGGCAGGTGATCCAGGGTATGACCTTCGGGGCATGAGTTTCAGGGCAGGAGAATCAGGGCTTGAGTTTCTGTGCAGGAGTTTGAGGGCAGGGGTTTCAAGGCATGAGATTCAGTGCAAGAGTTTCAGGACAGGAGATTCAGGGCATGAGTTTCAGTGCATGAGTTTGAGGGCAGGAGTTTCACGGCATGAGATTCAGGGCAAGAGTTTCATGACAGGAGTTTCAGTGCAGGACTTTCAGGGCATGAGATTCAGGGCATGAGTTTCAGGGCAGGAAATTCAGGGCATGAGATTCAGGGCATGAGTTTTAGGGTAGGTGTTTCAGTGCAAGAGTTTCAGGGCATGAGATTCAGGGCATGAGTTTCAGGGCAGGAATTTCAGGGCATGACATTCAGGGCATGTGTTTTAGGGCTGGTGTTTCAGTGCAAGAGTTTGAGGGCATGAGATTCAGGGCATGAGTTTCAAGGCAGGAGATTCAGGGCAGGAGATGCAGGGCATGAGATTCGGGGCTTGAGTTTCAAGGCAGGTGTTTTAGGGCACGTGTTTCAGTGCAGGGGTTTCAAGGCAGGAGATTCAGAGCAAGAGTTTGAGGGCATGAGATTCAGGGCATGAGTTTCAAGGCAGGAGATTCAGGGCAGGAGATTCAGGGCATGAGATTCGGGGCTTGAGTTTCAAGGCAGGTGTTTTAGGGCACGTATTTCAGTGCAGGAGTTTCAGGGCAGGAGATTCAGAGCATGAGTTTCAGTGCATGAGTTTGAGGGCAGGAGTTTCACGGCATGAGATTCACGACATGAGTTTCAGGGCATGGGTTTCAGGTCTGTGGTTTCAGGGCTTGAGATTCAGGGCAGCAGTTTCAGGGCAGGAGATTCAGGGCAGGAGATTCTGGGCAGGTGTTTCAGTGCAAGAGCTTCAGTGCAAGAGTTTCAGGGCATGTCTTTCAGTGCATGAGTTTCAGGGCAGGAGTTTCAGAGCATGAGATTAAGGGCATGAGTTTCAGGGCAGGAGATTCACGGCTTGAGTTTAAGGTCATGAAATTTAGCGCATGAGATTCAGGGCATGAGTTTCAGGGCAGGAGAATCAGGGCATGAGTTTCAGGGCATGAGATTCAGGGCATGAGTTTCAGGACATGAGTTTCAGGGCAGGAGTTTGACGGCATGTAATTCAGGGCGTGTGTTTCAGGATATGAGATTCATGGCATGAGTTTCAGTGCAGGAGTTTCAAGGCATGAGATTCAGGGCATGAGTTTCAGTGCATGAGTTTCAGTGTATGAGTTTGAGGGCTGGTGCTTCAGGGCATGAGATTCAGGGCATGAATTTCAGGGCATGAGATTCAGGACAGGAGTTTCAAGGCATGAGATTCAGGGCATGAGTTTCAGTGCATGAGTTTCAGTGTATGAGTTTGAGGGCTGGTGCTTCAGGGCATGAGATTCAGGGCATGAGTTTCAGGGCATGAGATTCAGGACAGGAATTTCAGGGCATGTGATTCAGGGCATGAGTTTCTGGGCAGATGATTCAGGGCAGGAGTTTTAGGGCATGTGAACAGGATTTGAGTTTCAGTGCATGAGTTTCAGGGCAGGAGTTTCAGGGTATGAGATTTAGGGCATGAGTTTCAGGGCAGGAGATTCAGGGTTTGAGTTTCAGGGCATGATATTCAGGGCATGAGTTTCAGGGCATGAGTTTCAGGACATGAGTTTCAGGGCATTTAATTCAGGGCATGAGTTTCAGGATATAAGATTCATGGCATGATATTCAGGGCAGCAGTTTCAGGGCATGAGATTCAGGACATCAGTTTCAGTGCAGTAGTTTCAGGGATGTGATTCAGGGCATGAGTTTCAGGGCATGTGATTCAGGACAGGAGTTTGAAGGCATGAGATTCAGGGCATGAGTTTCAGTGCATGGGTTTGAGGGCAGGAGTTTCAGGGCATGAGATTCAGGACATGAGTCTCAGGGCTTGAGATTCAGTACATGACTTTCAGGGCATGAGTTTCAGGTCTGTTTTTTCCGGGCTTGAGATTCAGCGCAGCAGTTTCAGGGCATCAGATTCAGGGCATGAGTTTCAGGGCATGAGTTTCAGTGAAGGAGTTTCAGGGCATGTAATTCAGGGCATGAGTTCAGGATATGAGATTCATGGCATGATATTCAGGCAGCAGTTTCAGGGCATGAGATTGAGGACGTGAGTTTCAGTGCAGTAGTTTCAGGGATGAGATTCAGGGCATGAGTTTCAGGGCATGAGATTCAGGACATGAGTTTCAGGGCATGAGATTCAGTACATGAGTTTCAGGGCATGAGTTTCAGGTCTGTGGTTTCCGGGCTTGAGATTCAGCGCAGCAGTTTCAGAGCATGAGTTTCAGGACATGAGTTTCAGGGCAGGAGTTTCACGGCATGTAATTCAGGGCGTGTGTTTCAGGATATGAGATTCATGGCATGAGTTTCAGCGCAGGAGTTTCAGGGCATGAGATTCAGGGCATGAATTTCAGGGCATGAGATTCAGGACAGGAGTTTCAAGGCATGAGATTCAGGGCATGAGTTTCAGTGCATGGGTTTGAGGGCATGAGTTTCAGGACAGGAGATTCAGGGCATGAGATTCAGGACATGAGTTTCAGGGCATGAGTTTCAGATCTGTGGTTTCCGGGCTTGAGATTCAGCGCAGCAGTTTCAGCGCAGCAGTTTCAGCGCAGCAGTTTCAGGGCTTGAGATTCAGGGCATGAGTTTCAGGGCAGGTGATTCAGGGCAGGAGTTTCGGGGTATGATATTCAGGGCATGAGAATCAGGGCTTGAGTTTCAGAGCATGACATTCAGGGGATGAGTTTCAGTGCATGAATTTCAGGGCATGAGATTCAGGGCATGAGTTTCAGGACAGGCAATTCAGGGCATGAGTTTCAGTGCATGAGTTTGAGGGCAGGGGTTTCACGGCATGCGATTCAGGCAAGAGTTTCAGGACAGGAGATTCAGGGCATGAGTTTAAGTGCATGAGTTTGAGGGCAGGAGTTTCACGGCATAAGATTCAGGGCATGAGTTTCAGGGCACGAGATTCAGGACATGAGTTTCAGGGGATGAGTTTCAGGTCTGTGGTTTCAGGCTTGAGATTCAGGGCAGCAGTTTCAAGGGCAGGAGTTTCATGGCAGGAGTTTCAGGGCAAGAGATTCAGGGCATGAGATTCAGTACATGAGATTCAGGGCAGGAGAATCAGGGCTTGAGTTTCAGAGCATGACATTCAGGGGATGAGTTTCAGTGCATGAATTTCAGGGCATGAGATTCAGGGCATGAGATTCAGGGCATGAGTTTCAGGGCAGGAGATTCAGGGCATGAGTTTCAGTGCATGAGTTTGAGGGCAGGGTTTCACGGCATGAGATTCAGGGCATAATTTTCAGGGCATGAGATTCAGGGCATGAGTTTGAGGGCAGGAGTTTCAGGGCATGAGTTTCAGGACATGAGTTTCAGGGCATGAGTTTCAGGTCTGTGGTTTCCGGGCTTGAGATTCAGCGCAGCAGTTTCAGAGCAGCAGTTTCAGGGCATGAGATTCAGGGCATGAGTTTCAGGGCAGGTGATCCAGGGTAGGAGTTTCAGGGTATGACCTTCGGGGCATGAGTTTCAGGGCAGGAGAATCAGGGCTTGAGTTTCTGTGCAGGAGTTTGAGGGCAGGGGTTTCAAGGCATGAGATTCAGTGCAAGAGTTTCAGGACAGGAGATTCAGGGCATGAGTTTCAGTGCATGAGTTTGAGGGCAGGAGTTTCACGGCATGAGATTCAGGGCAAGAGTTTCATGACAGGAGTTTCAGTGCAGGACTTTCAGGGCATGAGATTCAGGGCATGAGTTTCAGGGCAGGAAATTCAGGGCATGAGATTCAGGGCATGAGTTTTAGGGTAGGTGTTTCAGTGCAAGAGTTTCAGGCATGAGATTCAGGGCAATGAGTTTCAGGGCAGGAATTTCAGGCATGACATTCAGGGCATGTGTTTTAGGGCTGGTGTTTCAGTGCAAGAGTTTGAGGGCATGAGATTCAGGGCATGAGTTTCAAGGCAGGAGATTCAGGGCAGGAGATGCAGGGCATGAGATTCGGGGCTTGAGTTTCAAGGCAGGTGTTTTAGGGCACGTGTTTCAGTGCAGGGGTTTCAAGGCAGGAGATTCAGAGCAAGAGTTTGAGGGCATGAGATTCAGGGCATGAGTTTCAAGGCAGGAGATTCAGGGCAGGAGATTCAGGGCATGAGATTCGGGCTTGAGTTTCAAGGCAGGTGTTTTAGGGCACGTATTTCAGTGCAGGAGTTTCAGGGCAGGAGATTCAGAGCATGAGTTTCAGTGCATGAGTTTGAGGGCAGGAGTTTCACGGCATGAGATTCACGACATGAGTTTCAGGCATGGGTTTCAGGTCTGTGGTTTCAGGCTTGAGATTCAGGGCAGCAGTTTCAGGGCAGGAGATTCAGGGCAGGAGATTCTGGGCAGGTGTTTCAGTGCAAGAGCTTCAGTGCAAGAGTTTCAGGGCATGTCTTTCAGTGCATGAGTTTCAGGGCAGGAGTTTCAGAGCATGAGATTAAGGGCATGAGTTTCAGGGCAGGAGATTCACGGCTTGAGTTTAAGGTCATGAAATTTAGCGCATGAGATTCAGGGCATGAGTTTCAGGGCAGGAGAATCAGGGCATGAGTTTCAGGGCATGAGATCAGGGGCATGAGTTTCAGGACATGAGTTTCAGGGCAGGAGTTTGACGGCATGTAATTCAGGGCGTGTGTTTCAGGATATGAGATTCATGGCATGAGTTTCAGTGCAGGAGTTTCAAGGCATGAGATTCAGGGCATGAGTTTCAGTGCATGAGTTTCAGTGTATGAGTTTGAGGGCTGGTGCTTCAGGGCATGAGATTCAGGGCATGAATTTCAGGGCATGAGATTCAGGACAGGAGTTTCAAGGCATGAGATTCAGGGCATGAGTTTCAGTGCATGAGTTTCAGTGTATGAGTTTGAGGGCTGGTGCTTCAGGGCATGAGATTCAGGGCATGAGGTTCAGGGCATGAGATTCAGGACAGGAATTTCAGGGCATGTGATTCAGGGCATGAGTTTCTGGGCAGATGATTCAGGGCAGGAGTTTTAGGGCATGTGAACAGGATTTGAGTTCTCAGTGCATGAGTTTCAGGGCAGGAGTTTCAGGGTATGAGATTTAGGGCATGAGTTTCAGGGCAGGAGATTCAGGGTTTGAGTTTCAGGGCATGATATTCAGGGCATGAGTTTCAGGGCATGAGTTTCAGGACATGAGTTTCAGGGCATTTAATTCAGGGCATGAGTTTCAGGATATGAGATTCATGGCATGATATTCAGGGCAGCAGTTTCAGGGCATGAGATTCAGGACATCAGTTTCAGTGCAGTAGTTTCAGGGATGTGATTCAGGGCATGAGTTTCAGGGCATGTGATTCAGGACAGGAGTTTGAAGGCATGAGATTCAGGGCATGAGTTTCAGTGCATG
>NW_027277517.1:0-27444 GCF_030028105.1 Mobula birostris
TCTGGCCCCGTCTCTTCGATCAGGCCCGATGCCAATCTGGCCCCGTCACTACGATCAGGCCCCATTCCAAGCTGGCCCCGTCACTCCGATCAGGCCCCATTCCAATCTGGCCCCGTTACTCTTATCTGGCCACATTCCAATCAGGCCCCGTCACTCCAATCAGGCCTGATTCCAATCTGGCCCCGTAACTTCCATTAGGCCCGATTCCAATGTGGCCCCGTCACTTCAATCAGGCCCCATTCCAGTCTAGCCCCGTCACTTCCATCAGGCCCCATTCCAATCTGGCCCCGGCACTCCGATCAGGCCCCATTCCAATCTGGCCCCGTCACTTCGATCAGGTCCGATTCCAATTTGGCCCCGTCACTTCGATCAGGCCAAATTCCAATCTGGACCCGTCACTTCCATCAGGCCCGATTCCAATCTGGCCTCTTCACTTAGATCACGCCCTATTCCAATATGGCCCCATCACTCCCATCAGGCGCCATTACTTCCATTAGGCCCGATTCCAATCTGGCCCCGTCACTTCGATCAGGCCCCATTCCAATCTGGCCCCGTCACTTCGATCAGGCCCATTCCAATCTGTCTCAGGCACTTCCATCAGACCTTATTCCAATCTGGCCCCGGCACTTCGATCAGATCCCATTCCAATCTGGCCCCGTCACTCCGATCAGGCCCCATTCTAATCTGACCCCGTCACTTCGATCAGGCCCCATTCCAGTCTGGTCCCGTCACTTCCATCAGGCCCGAATCCAATCTGGCCCCGTCACTTCGATCAGGCCCCATTCCAATCTGGCCCAGTCACTTCCATCAGGCCCCATTCCAATCTGGCCCCGGCACTTCCATCACGCCCCGTTACAATCTGGCC
Source organism: Mobula birostris (assembly GCF_030028105.1). NCBI lineage: Eukaryota > Metazoa > Chordata > Chondrichthyes > Myliobatiformes > Myliobatidae > Mobula > Mobula birostris. Next base: position 866 of record NW_027277517.1, read on the forward strand.
CCGTCACTCCGATCAGCACCCATTCCAATCTGGCCCAGTTACTCTGATCTGGCCACATTCCAATCTGGCCCCGTCCCTTCTATCAGGCTCGATTCCAATCAGGCCCCGTCACTTCGATCACGCCCCATTCCAACCTGGCCCCGTCACTCCGATCAGCACCCATTCCAATCTGGCCCCTTCACTTCCATTAGGCCCGTTTCCAATCTGGCCCCGTCACTTCGATCAGGCCCCATTCCAATCTGGCACCGGAACTTCCATCACGCCCCATTCCAATCTGGACCCGTCACTCCGATCAGGACCCATTCCAATCTGGCCCCGTCACGTCAATCAGGCCCCATTCCAATCTGGCCCAGGCACTCCAATCAGGCCCCATTCCAATCTGGACCCATCACTTCCATTAGGCCCGATTCCAATCTGGCCCCGTCACTTCGATCAGGTCCCATTCCAATCTGGCCCCGGCACTCCGATCAGGCCCCATCCCAATCTGGCCCCGTCACTCCGATCAGGCCCCATTCCAATCTGGCCCCGTCACTTCCATTAGGCCCGATTCCAATCTGGCCCCGTCACTTCGATCAGGCTCCATTCCAATCTGGCTCCGTCACTCCGATCAGGCCCCATTCCAATCTGGCCCCGTCACTTCAATCAGGCCCCATTCCAGTCTAGCCCCGTCACTTCCATCAGGCCCCATTCCAATCTGGCCCCGGCACTCCGATCAGGCCCCATTCCAATCTGGCCCCGTCACTTCAATCAGGTCCGATTCCAATCTGGCCCCGTCACTTCGATCAGGCTAAATTCCAATCTGGACCCGTCACTTCCATCAGGCCCGAGTCCAATCTGGCCTCTTCACTTAGATCAGGCCCTATTCCAATATGACCCGTCACTCCCATCAGGCGCCATTACTTCCATTAGGCCCGATTCCAATCTGGCCCCGTCACTTCGATCAGGCCCCATTCCAATCTGGCCCCGTCACTTCGATCAGGCCCATTCCAATCTGGCTCCGGCAGTTCCATCAGACCTTATTCCAATCTGGCCCCGGCACTTCGATCAGATCCCATTCCAATCTGGCCCCGTCACTCCGATCAGGCCCCATTCTAATCTGACCCCGTCACTTCGATCAGGCCCCATTCCAGTCTGGTCCCGTCACTTCCATCAGGCCCGAATCCAATCTGGCCCCGTCACTTCGATCAGGCCCCATTCCAATCTGGCCCAGTCACTTCCATCAGGCCCCATTCCAATCTGGCCCCGGCACTTCCATCACGCCTCGTTACAATCTGGCACCGTCACTCCGATCAGCACCCATTCCAATCTGGCCCAGTTACTCTGATCTGGCCACATTCCAATCTGGAACCAGCTCTCCGATCAGGACCCATTCCAATCTGGCCCCATCACTTCCATTAGGCAAAATTCCAATCTGGCCCCGTCACTTCGATCAGGCCCCATTCCAGTCTGGCCCCTTCACTTCCATCAGGCCCGAATCCAATCTGGTCCCGTCACTTCGATCAGGACCCATTCCAGTCTGGCCCCGTCACTTCCATCAGGCCAGAATCCAATCTGGCCCCGTCACTTCAATCAGGCCCCATTCCAATCTGGCCCCGTCACTACAATCAGGCCCCATTCCAATCTGGCACCGGAACTTCCATCACGCACCATTCCAATCTGGACCCGTCACTCCGATCAGGACCCATTCCAATCTGGCCCCGTCCCTTCTATCAAGATCGATTCCAATCAGGCCCCGTCACTTCGATCACGCCCCATTCCAACCTGGCCCCGTCACTCCGATCAGCACCCATTCCAATCTGGCCCCGTCCCTTCGATGAGGCTCGATTCCAATCTGGCCCCGTCACTCCGATCAGGCCCCATTCCAATCTGGCACCGTCACTTCCATTAGGCCACATTCCAATCTGTCCCCGTCACTTCGATCAGGTCCCATTCCAGTTTGGCCCCCGCACTTCGATCAGGCCCCATTCTAATCTGGCCCCATCACTTCGATCAGGCCCCATTCCAATCTGGCTTCGTCACTCCGATCAGGCCCCATTCCAATCTGGCCCCTTCACTTCCATTAGGCCTGTTTCCAATCTGGCCCCGTCACTTCGATCAGGCCCCATTCCAGTCTGGCCCCGTCACTTCCATCAGGCCCCATTCCAATCTGGCACCGGAACTTCCATCACGCCCCATTCCAATCTGGACCCGTCACTCCGATCAGGACCCATTCCAATCTGGCCCCGTCACGTCGATCAGGCCCCATTCCTATCTGGCCCAGGCACTCCAATCAGGCCCCATTCCAAACTGGCCCCGTCACTTCTATTAGGCCCGATTCCAATCTGGCCCCGTCACTTCGATCAGGTCCCATTCCAATCTGGCCCCGGCACTCCGATCAGGCCCCATCCCAATCTGGCCCCGTCACTCCGATCAGGCCCCATTCCAATCTGGCCCCGTCACTTCCATTAATCCCGATTCCAATCTGGCCCCGTCACTTCGATCAGGCCCCATTCCAGTTTGGCCCCCTCACTTCGATCAGGCCCCATTCCAATCTGGCCCCATCACTTCGATCAGGCTCCATTCCAATCTGGCTACGTCACTCCGATCAGGCCCCATTCCAATCTGGCCCCTTCACTTCCATTAGGCCCGTTTCCAATCTGGCCCCGTCACTTCGATCACGCCCCATTCCAGTCTGGCCCCGTCACTTCCATCAGGCCCGATTCCAATGTGGGGCCGTCACTTCCATCAGGTCATATTGCAATCTGGCCACAGCACTTCCATCAGGCCCCATTACAATCTGGCCCCGTCTCTTCGATCAGGCCCGATTCCAATCTGGCCCCGTCATTCCGATCAGGCCCCATTCCAATCTGGCCCCATCAAATTGATCAGGCCCCATTCCAATCTGGCCCCGGCACTCCGATAAGGCCCCATTCCAATCTGGCACCGTGACTTCGATCAGGCCCGATTCCAATCTGGCCCCGTCACTTCCTTCAGGGCCGATTCAAATCTGGCCCCATCACTTCGATCAGACCCCATTCCAATCTGGCCCAGTCACTCCGATCAAGCCCCATCACTTCCATTAAGCCCGATTCCAATCTGGCCCAGTGACTTTGATTAGACCCCATTCCTGTCTGGCCCCGTCACATCCATCAGGCCCGATTCCAATCTGGCCCCGTCACTTCGATCAGGCCCCATTCCAACCTGGCCCCGTCACTCCGATCAGGCCCCATTCCAATCTGGCCCCGTTACTCTGATCTGGCCACATTCCAATCAGGCCCCGTCACTCCGATCAGGCCTGATTCCAATCTGGCCCCGTAACTTCCATTAGGCCCGATTCCAATGTGGCCCCGTCACTTCGATCAGGCCCCATTCCAGTCTAGCCCCGTCACTTCCATCAGGCCCCATTCCAATCTGGCCCCGGCACTCCATCCAGGCCCCATTCCAATCTGGCCCCGTCACTTCCATCAGGCGCCATTCCAATCTGGCCCCATAACTTCGATCAGGACTAATTCCAATCTGGCCCCGTCACTCCGATCAGGCCCCATTCCAATCTGGAACCGGCACTCCGATCAGGACCCATTCCAATCTGGCCCCATCACTTCCATTAGGCAAAATTCCAATCTGGCCCCGTCACTTCGATCAGGCCCCATTCCAGTCTGGCCCCTTCACTTCCATCAGGCCCGAATCCAATCTGGCCCCGTCACTTCGATCAGGACCCATTCCAGTCTGGCCCCGTCACTTCCATTAGGCCAGAATCCAATCTGGCCCCGTCACTTCAATCAGGCCCCATTCCAATCTGGCACCAGAACTTCCATCACGCACCATTCCAATCTGGACCCGTCACTCCGATCAGGCCCCATTCCAATCTGGCCCATGCACTCCAATCAGGCCCCATTCCAATTTGGCACCGTCACTTCCATTAGGCCCCATTCCAATCTGGCCCCATCATTTCGATCAGGTCCCATTCCAGTTTGGCCCCCGCACTTCGATCAGGCCCCATTCCAATCTGGCACCGGAACTTCCATCACGCACCATTCCAATCTGGACCCGTCACTCCGATCAGGACCCATTCCAATCTGGCCCCGTCCCTTCTATCAGGCTCGATTCCAATCAGGCCCCGTCACTTCGATCACGCCCCATTCCAACCTGGCCCCGTCACTCCGATCAGCACCCATTCCAATCTGGCCCCGTCAAATTGATCAGGCCCCATTCCAATCTGGCCCAGGCACTCCAATCAGGCCCCATTCCAATCTGGCACCGTCACTTCCATTAGGCCACATTCCAATCTGTCCCCGTCACTTCGATCAGGTCCCATTCCAGTTTGGCCCCCGCACTTCGATCAGGCCCCATTCTAATCTGGCCCCATCACTTCGATCAGGCCCCATTCCAATCTGGCTTCGTCACTCCGATCAGGCCCCATTCCAATCTGGCCCCTTCACTTCCATTAGGCCCGTTTCCAATCTGGCCCCGTCACTTCGATCAGGCCCCATTCCAGTCTGGCCCCGTCACTTCCATCAGGCCACATTCCAATCTGGCACCGGAACTTCCATCACGCCCCATTCCAATCTGGACCCGTCACTCCGATCAGGACCCATTCCAATCTGGCCCCGTCACGTCGATCAGGCCCCATTCCAATCTGGCCCAGGCACTCCAATCAGGCCCCATTCCAAACTGGCCCCGTCACTTCTATTAGGCCCGATTCCAATCTGGCCCCGTCACTTCGATCAGGTCCCATTCCAATCTGGCCCCGGCACTCCGATCAGGCCCCATCCCAATCTGGCCCCGTCACTCCGATCAGGCCCCATTCCAATCTGGCCCCGTCACTTCCATTAGGCCCGATAACAATCTGGCCCCGTCACTTCGATCAGGCCCCATTCCAGTTTGGCCCCCTCACTTCGATCAGGCTCCATTCCAATCTGGCTACGTCACACCGATCAGGTCATATTGCAATCTGGCCACAGCACTTCCATCAGGCCCCATTACAATCTGGCCCCGTCTCTTCGATCAGGCCCGATTCCAATCTGGCCCCGTCATTCCGATCAGGCCCCATTCCAATCTGGCCCCGTCAAATTGATCAGGCCCCATTCCAATCTGGCCCCGGCACTCCGATAAGGCCCCATTCCAATCTGGCCCCGTGACTTCGATCAGGTCCGATTCCAATCTGGCCCCGTCACTTCCTTCAGGGCCGATTCAAATCTGGCCCCATCACTTCGATCAGACCCCATTCCAATCTGGCCCAGTCACTCCGATCAAGCCCCATCACTTCCATTAAGCCCGATTCCAATCTGGCCCAGTGACTTTGATTAGACCCCATTCCTGTCTGGCCCCGTCACATCCATCAGGCCCGATTCCAATCTGGCCCCGTCACTTCGATGAGGCCTGATTCCAATCTGGCCCCGAAACTTCCATTAGGCCCGATTCCAATGTGGCCCCGTCACTTCGATCAGGCCCCATTCCAGTCTAGCCCCGTCACTTCCATCAGGCCCCATTCCAATCTGGCCCCGGCACTCCATCCAGGCCCCATTCCAATCTGGCCCCGTCACTTCCATCAGGCGCCATTCCAATCTGGCCCCATATCTTCGATCAGGACTAATTCCAATCTGGCCCCGTCACTCCGATCAGGCCCCATTCCAATCTGGAACCGGCACTCCGATCAGCACCCATTCCAATCTGGCCCCATCACTTCCATTAGGCAAAATTCCAATCTGGCCCCGTCACTTCGATCAGGCCCCATTCCAGTCTGGCCCCATCACTTCCATTAGGCCAGAATCCAATCTGGCCCCGTCACTTCAATCAGGCCCCATACCAATCTGGCACCGGAACTTCCATCACGCACCATTCCAATCTGGACCCGTCACTCCGATCAGGCCCCATTCCAATCTGGCCCATGCACTCCAATCAGGCCCCATTCCAATCTGGCACCGTCACTTCCATTAGGCCCCATTCCAATCTGGCCCCATCACTTCGATCAGGTCCCATTCCAATCTGGTTTCGTCACTCCGATCAGGCCCCATTCCAATCTGGCCCCTTCACTTCCATTAGGCCCGTTTCCAATCTGGCCCCGTTACTTCGATCAGGCCCCATTCCGGTCTGGCCCCGTCACTTCCATTAAGCCCGATTCCAATCTGGCCCAGTCGATTTGATTAGGCCCCATTCCAGTCTGGCCCCGTCACTTCCATCAAGCCCCATTCCAATCTGGCACCGGAACTTCCATCACGCCCCATTCCAATCTGGACCCGTCACTCCGATCAGGACCCATTCCAACCTGGCCCCGTCACTCCGATCAGCACCCATTTCCAATCTGGCCCCGTCACTCCGATCAGGACCCATTCCAATCTAGCCCCGTCACGTCGATCAGGCCCCATTCCAATCTGGCCCCTTCACTTCCATTAGGCCCGTTTCCAATCTGGACCCGTCACTTCGATCACGCCCCATTCCAGTCTGGCCCCGTCACTTCCAGCAGGCCCGATTCCAAAGTGGTGCCGTCACTTCCATCAGGTCATATTTCAATCTGGCCACGGCACTTCCATCAGGCCCCATTACAATCTGGCCCCGTCTCTTCGATCAGGCCCGATGCCAATCTGGCACCGTCACTTCGATCAGGCCCCATTCCAACCTGGCCCCGTCACTCCGATCAGGCCCCATTCCAATCTGGCCCCGTTACTCTGATCTGGCCACATTCCAATCAGGCCCCGTCACTCCGATCAGGCCTGATTCCAATCTGGCCCCGTAACTTCCATTAGGCCGGATTCCAATGTGGCCCCGTCACTTCGATCAGGCCCCATTCCAGTCTAGCCCCGTCACTTCCATCAGGCCCCATTCCAATCTGGCCCATGCACTCCAATCAGGCCCCATTCCAATCTGGCACCGTCACTTCCATTAGGCCCCATTCCAATCTGGCCCCATCACTTCGATCAGGTCCCATTCCAATCTGGTTTCGTCACTCCGATCAGGCCCCATTCCAATCTGGCCCCTTCACTTCCATTAGGCCCGTTTCCAATCTGGCCCCGTTACTTCGATCAGGCCCCATTCCAGTCTGGCCCCGTCACTTCCATTAAGCCCGATTCCAATCTGGCCCAGTCACTTTGATTAGGCCCCATTCCAGTCTGGCCCCGTCACTTCCATCAAGCCCCATTCCAATCTGGCACCGGAACTTCCATCACGCCCCATTCCAATCTGGACCCGTCACTCCGATCAGGACCCATTCCAACCTGGCCCCGTCACTCCGATCAGCACCCATTTCCAATCTGGCCCCGTCACTCCGATCAGGACCCATTCCAATCTAGCCCCGTCACGTCGATCAGGCCCCATTCCAATCTGGCCCCTTCACTTCCATTAGGCCCGTTTCCAATCTGGACCCGTCACTTCGATCACGCCCCATTCCAGTCTGGCCCCGTCACTTCCAGCAGGCCCGATTCCAAAGTGGTGCCGTCACTTCCATCAGGTCATATTGCAATCTGGCCACGGCACTTCCATCAGGCCCCATTACAATCTGGCCCCGTCTCTTCGATCAGGCCCGATGCCAATCTGGCACCGTCACTTCGATCAGGCCCCATTCCAACCTGGCCCCGTCACTCCGATCAGGCCCCATTCCAATCTGGCCCCGTTACTCTGATCTGGCCACATTCCAATCAGGCCCCGTCACTCCGATCAGGCCTGATTCCAATCTGGCCCCGTAACTTCCATTAGGCCCGATTCCAATGTGGCCCCGTCACTTCGATCAGACCCCATTCCAGTCTAGCCCCGTCACTTCCATCAGGCCCCATTCCAATCTGGCCCCGGCACTCCGTTCAGGCCCCATTCCAATATGGCCCCGTCACTCCCATCAGGCGCCATTACTTCCATTAGGCCAGATTCCAATCTGGCCCCGTCACTTCGATCAGGCCCCATTCCAATCTGGCCCCGTCACTTCAATCAGGCCCATTCCAATCTGGCCCCGTCACTTCAATCAGGCCCATTCCAATCTGGCTCCGGCACTTCCATCAGACCTCATTCCAATCTGGCCCCGGCACTTCGATCAGATCCCATTCCAATCTGGCCCCGTTACTCCGATCAGGCCCCATTCTAATCTGACCCCGTCACATCGATCAGGCCCCATTCCAGTCTGGTCCCGTCACTTCCATCAGGCCCGAATCCAATCTGGCCCCGTCACTTCGATCAGGCCCCATTCCAGTCTGGTCCCGTCACTCCGATCAGGCCCCACTCCAATCTGGCCCCGGCACGTCCATCAGGCGCCATTCCAATCTGGCTCATAACTTCGATCAGCACTAATTCCAATCTGGACCCGTCACTCCGATCAGGGCCCATTCCAATCTGGAACCGGCACTCCGATCAGGACCCATTCCAATCTGGCCCCATCACTTCCATCAGGCCCGATTCCAATCTGGCCCCATCACTTCAATCAGGCCCATTTCCAATCTGGCCCCGTCACTCCGATCAGGCCCCATTCCAATCTGGCCCCGTCTCTCCGATCAGGACCCATTCCAATCTGGCCCCTTCACTTCCATTAGGCCCGTTTCCAATCTGGCCCCGTCACTTCGATCAGGCCCCATTCCAGTCTGGCCCCTTCACTTCCATTAGGCCCCATTCCAGTCTGGCCCCGTCACTTCCAACAGGCCCGATTCCAATGTGGCGCTGTCACGTCCATCAGGTCATATTGCAATCTGGCCAGGGCACTTCCATCAGGCCCCATTACAATCTGGCCCCGTCTCTTCGATCAGGCCCGATGCCAATCTGGCACCGTCACTTCGATCAGGCCCCATTCCAACCTGGCCCCGTCACTCCGATCAGGACCCATTCCAATCTGGCCCCGTAACTCTGATCTGGCCACATTCCAATCAGGCCCCGTCACTCCGATCAGGCTTGATTCCAATCTGGCCCTGTAACTTCCATTAGGCCCGATTCCAATGTGGCCCCATCACTTCGATCTAGCCCCATTCCAGTCTGGTCCCGTCACTCCGATCAGGCCCCACTCCAATCTGGAACCGGCACTCCGATCAGGCCCCACTCCAATCTGGCCCCGGCACGTCCATCAGGCGCCATTCCAATCTGGCCCCATAACTTCGATCAGGACTAATTCCAATCTGGCCCCGTCACTCCGATCAGGCCCCATTCCAATCTGGAACCGGCACTCCGATCAGGACCCATTCCAATCTGGCCCCATCACTTCCATTAGGCAAAATTCCAATCTGGCCCCGTCACTTCGATCAGGCCCCATTCCAGTCTGGCCCCTTCACTTCCATCAGGCCCGAATCCAATCTGGCCCCGTCACTTCGATCAGGACCCATTCCAGTCTGGCCCCGTCACTTCCATTAGGCCAGAATCCAATCTGGCCCCGTCACTTCAATCAGGCCCCATACCAGTCTGGCACGGGAACTTCCATCACGCACCATTCCAATCTGGACCCGTCACTCCGATCAGGACCCATTTCAATCTGGCCCCGTCACGTCGATCAGGCCCCATTCCAATCTGGCCCATGCACTCCAATCAGGCCCCATTCCAATCTGGCACCGTCACTTCCATTAGGCCCCATTCCAATCTGGCCCCATCACTTCGATCAGGTCGCATTCCAGTTTGGCCCCCGCACTTCTATCAGGCCCCATTCTAATCTGGCCCCATCACTTCGATCAGGCCCCATTCCAATCTGGTTTCGTCACTCCGATCAGGCCCCATTCCAATCTGGCCCCTTCACTTCCATTAGGCCCGTTTCCAATCTGGCCCCGTCACTTCGATCAGGCCCCATTCCAGTCTGGCCCCGTCACTTCCATTAAGCCCGTTTCCATTCTGGCCCAGTCACTTTGATTAGGCCCCATTCCAGTCTGGCCCCGTCACTTCCATCAGGCCCCATTCCAATCTGGCACCGGAACTTCCATCACGCCCCATTCCAATCTGGACCCGTCACTCCGATCAGGACCCATTCCAACCTGGCCCCGTCACTCCGATCAGCACCCATTTCCAATCTGGCCCCCTCACTCCGATCAGGACCCATTCCAATCTAGCCCCGTCATGTCGATCAGGCCCCATTCCAATCTGGCCCCTTCACTTCCATTAGGTCCGTTTCCAAACTGGACCCGTCACTTCGATCACGCCCCATTCCAGTCTGGCCCCGTCACTTCCAGCAGGCCCAATTCCAAAGTGGTGCCGTCACTTCCATCAGGTCATATTTCAATCTGGCCACGGCACTTCCATCAGGCCCCATTACAATCTGGCCCCGTCTCTTCGATCAGGCCCGATGCCAATCTGGCACCGTCACTTCGATCAGGCCCCATTCGAACCTGGCCCCGTCACTCCGATCAGGCTTGATTCCAATCTGGCCCCTTAACTTCCATTAGACCCGCTTCCAATCTGGCCCTGTCACTTCAATCAGGCCCCATTCCAGTCTAGCCCCGTCACTTCCATCAGGCCCCATTCCAATCAGGCCCCGGCACTCCGATCAGGCCCCATTCCAATCTGGCCCCGGCACTCCGATCAGGCCCCATTCCAATCTGGCCCCTTCACTTCCATTAGGCCCGTTTCCAATCTGGCCCCGTCACTTCGATCAGGCCCCATTCCAGTCTGGCCCCGTCACTTCCATTAAGCCCGATTCCATTCTGGCCCAGTCACTTTGATTAGGCCCCATTCCAGTCTGGCCCCGTCACTTCCATCAGGCCCCATTCCAATCTGGCACCGGAACTTCCATCACGCCCCATTCCAATCTGGACCCGTCACTCCGATCAGGACCCATTCCAACCTGGCCCCGTCACTCCGATCAGCACCCATTTCCAATCTGGCCCCCTCACTCCGATCAGGACCCATTCCAATCTAGCCCCGTCATGTCGATCAGGCCCCATTCCAATCTGGCCCCTTCACTTCCATTAGGTCCGTTTCCAAACTGGACCCGTCACTTCGATCACGCCCCATTCCAGTCTGGCCCCGTCACTTCCAGCAGGCCCGATTCCAAAGTGGTGCCGTCACTTCCATCAGGTCATATTTCAATCTGGCCACGGCACTTCCATCAGGCCCCATTACAATCTGGCCCCGTCTCTTCGATCAGGCCCGATGCCAATCTGGCACCGTCACTTCGATCAGGCCCCATTCCAACCTGGCCCCGTCACTCCGATCAGGCTTGATTCCAATCTGGCCCCTTAACTTCCATTAGACCCGATTCCAATCTGGCCCCGTCACTTCGATCAGGCCCCATTCCAGTCTAGCCCCGTCACTTCCATCAGGCCCCATTCCAATCAGGCCCCGGCACTCCGATCAGGCCCCATTCCAATCTGGCCCCGTCACTTCGATCAGGCCCGATTCCAATCTGGCCCCGTCACTTCGATCAGGCCAAATTCCAATCTGGACCCGTCACTTCCATCAGGCCCGATTCCAATCTGGCCTCTTCACTTAGATCAGGCCCCATTCCAATATGGCCCCGTCACTCCCATCAGGCGCCATTACTTCCATTAGGCCCGATTCCAATCTGGCCCCGTCACTTCGATAGGGCCCATTCCAATCTGGCCCGGTCACTTCGATCACGCCCCATTCCAGTCTGGCCCCGTCACTTCCATCAGGCCCGATTCCATTGTGGGGCCGTCACTTCCATCAGGTCATATTGTAATCTGGCCACGGCACTTCCATCAGGCCCCATTACAATCTGGCCCCGTCTCTTCGATCAGGCCCGATTCCAATCTGGCCTCGTCATTCCGTTCAGGCCCCATTCCAATCTGGCCCCGTCAAATTGATCAGGCCCCATTCCAATCTGGCCCCGGCACTCCGATAAGGCCCCATTCCAATCTGGCCCCGTGACTTCGATCAGGCCCGATTCCAATCTGGCCCCGTCACTTCCTTCAGGGCTGATTCAAATCTGGCCCCATCACTTCGATCAGACCCCATTCCAATCTGGCCCAGTCACTCCGATCAGGCCCCATCACTTCCATTAAGCCCGATTTCAATCTGGCCCAGTGACTTTGATTAGGCCCCATTCCTGTCTGGCCCCGTCACATCCATCAGGCCCGATTCCAATCTGGCCCCGTCACTTCGATCAGGCCCCATTCCAACCTGGCCCCGTCACTCCGATCAGGCCCCATTCCAATCTGGCCCCGTTACTCTGATCTGGCCACATTCCAATCAGGCTCCGTCACTCCGATCAGGCCTGATTCCAATCTGGCCCCGTAACTTCCATTAGGCCCGATTCCAATGTGGCCCCGTCACTTCGATCAGGCCCCATTCCAGTCTAGCCCCGTCACTTCCATCAGGCCCCATTCCAATCTGGCCCCGGCACTCCGTTCAGGCCCCATTCCAATCTGGCCCCGTCACTTCCATCAGGCCCGATTCCAATCTGGCCTCTTCACTTAGATCAGGCCCCATTCCAATATGGCCCCGTCACTCCCATCAGGCGCCATTACTTCCATTAGGCCAGATTCCAATCTGGCCCCGTCACTTCGATCAGGCCCCATTCCAATCTGGCCCCGTCACTTCAATCAGGCCCATTCCAATCTGGCTCCGGCACTTCCATCAGACCTCATTCCAATCTGGCCCCGGCACTTCGATCAGATCCCATTCCAATCTGGCCCCGTTACTCCGATCAGGCCCCATTCTAATCTGACCCCGTCACATCGATCAGGCGCCATTCCAGTCTGGTCCCGTCACTTCCATCAGGCCCGAATCCAATCTGGCCCCGTCACTTCGATCAGGCCCCATTCCAGTCTGGTCCCGTCACTCCGATCAGGCCCCACTCCAATCTGGCCCCGGCATGTCCATCAGGCGCCATTCCAATCTGGCCCATAACTTCGATCAGCACTAATTCCAATCTGGACCCGTCACTCCGATCAAGCCCCATTCCAATCTGGAACCGGCACTCCGATCAGGACCCATTCCAATCTGGCCCCATCACTTCCATTAGGCCCGATTCCAATCTGGCCCCATCACTTCAATCAGGCCCATTTCCAATCTGGCCCCGTCACTCCGATCAGGCCCCATTCCAATCTGGCCCCGTCACTCCGATCAGGACCCATTCCAATCTGGCCCCTTCACTTCCATTAGGCCCGTTTCCAATCTGGCCCCGTCACTTCGATCAGGCCCCATTCCAGTCTGGCCCCTTCACTTCCATTAGGCCCCATTCCAGTCTGGCCCCGTCACTTCCAGCAGGCCCGATTGCAATGTGGCGCCGTCACGTCCATCAGGTCATATTGCAATCTGGCCACGGCACTTCCATCAGGCCCCATTACAATCTGGCCCCGTCTCTTCGATCAGGCCCGATGCCAATCTGGCACCGTCACTTCGATCAGGCCCCATTCCAACCTGGCCCCGTCACTCCGATCAGGACCCATTCCAATCTGGCCCCGTCACTCCGATCAGGCTTGATTCCAATCTGGCCCCGTAACTTCCATTAGGCCCGATTCCAATGTGGCCCCATCACTTCGATCTAGCCCCATTCCAGTCTGGTCCCGTCACTCCGATCAGGCCCTACTCCAATCTGGAACCGGCACTCCGATCAGGCCCCACTCCAATCTGGCCCCGGCACGTCCATCAGGCGCCATTCCAATCTCGCCCCATAACTTCAATCAGGACTAATTCCAATCTGGCCCCGTCACTCCGATCAGGCCCCATTCCAATCTGGAACCGGCACTCCGATCAGGACCCATTCCAATCTGGCCCCATCACTTCCATTAGGCAAAATTCCAATCTGGCCCCGTCACTTCGATCAGGCCCCATTCCAGTCTGGCCCCTTCACTTCCATCAGGCCCGAATCCAATCTGGTCCCGTCACTTCGATCAGGACCCATTCCAGTCTGGCCCCGTCACTTCCATTAGGCCAGAATCCAATCTGGCCCCGCCACTTCAATCAGGCCCCATTCCAATCTGGCAGGGGAACTTCCATCACGCACCATTCCAATCTGGACCCGTCACTCCGATCAGGACCCATTTCAATCTGGCCCCGTCACGTCGATCAGGCCCCATTCCAATCTGGCCCATGCACTCCAATCTGGCCCCATTCCAATCTGGCACCGTCACTTCCATTAGGCCCCATTCCAATCTGGCCCCATCACTTCGATCAGGTCCCATTCCAGTTTGGCCCCCGCACTTTGATCAGGCCGCATTCTAATCTGGCCCCATCACTTCGATCAGGCCCCATTCCAATCTGGTTTCGTCACTCCGATCAGGCCCCATTCCAATCTGGCCCCTTCACTTCCATTAGGCCCGTTTCCAATCTGGCCCCGTCACTTCGATCAGGCCCCATTCCAGTCTGGCCTCGTCACTTCCATTAAGCCCGATTCCAATCTGGCCCAGTCACTTTGATTAGGCCCCATTCCAGTCTGGCCCCGTCACTTCCATCAGGCCCCATTCCAATCTGGCACCGGAACTTCCATCACGCCCCATTTCCAATCTGGCCCCGTCACTCCGATCCGGACCCATTCCAATCTAGCCCCGTCACGTCGATCAGGCCCCATTCCAATCTGGCCCCTTCGCTTCCATTAGGCCCGTTTCCAATCTGGACCCGTCACTTCAATCACGCCCCATTCCAGTCTGGCCCCGTCACTTCCATTAGGCCCGTTTCCAATCTGGCCCCGTTACTTCGATCAGGCCCCATTCCAGTCTGGCCCCGTCACTTCCATTAAGCCCGATTCCAATCTGGCCCAGTCACTTTGATTAGGCCCCATTCCAGTCTGGCCCCGTCACTTCCATCAAGCCCCATTCCAATCTGGCACCGGAACTTCCATCACGCCCCATTCCAATCTGGACCCGTCACTCCGATCAGGACCCATTCCAACCTGGCCCCGTCACTCCGATCAGCACCCATTTCCAATCTGGCCCCGTCACTCCGATCAGGACCCATTCCAATCTAGCCCCGTCACGTCGATCAGGCCCCATTCCAATCTGGCCCCTTCACTTCCATTAGGCCCGTTTCCAATCTGGACCCGTCACTTCGATCACGCCCCATTCCAGTCTGGCCCCGTCACTTCCAGCAGGCCCGATTCCAAAGTGGTGCCGTCACTTCCATCAGGTCATATTGCAATCTGGCCACGGCACTTCCATCAGGCCCCATTACAATCTGGCCCCGTCTCTTCGATCAGGCCCCATTCTAATCTGACCCCGTCACATCGATCAGGCCCCATTCCAGTCTGGTCCCGTCACTTCCATCAGGCCCGAATCCAATCTGGCCCCGTCACTTCGATCAGGCACCATTCCAGTCTGGTCCCGTCACTCCGATCAGGCCCCACTCCAATCTGGCCCCGGCACGTCCATCAGGCGCCATTCCAATCTGGCTCATAACTTCGATCAGCACTAATTCCAATCTGGACCCGTCACTCCGATCAGGGCCCATTCCAATCTGGAACCGGCACTCCGATCAGGACCCATTCCAATCTGGCCCCATCACTTCCATTAGGCCCGATTCCAATCTGGCCCCATCACTTCAATCAGGCCCATTTCCAATCTGGCCCCGTCACTCCGATCAGGCCCCATTCCAATCTGGCCCCGTCACTCCGATCAGGACCCATTCCAATCTGGCCCCTTCACTTCCATTAGGCCCGTTTCCAATCTGGCCCCGTCACTTCGATCAGGCCCCATTCCAGTCTGGCCCCTTCACTTCCATTAGGCCCCATTCCAGTCTGGCCCCGTCACTTCCAACAGGCCCGATTCCAATGTGGCGCTGTCACGTCCATCAGGTCATATTGCAATCTGGCCAGGGCACTTCCATCAGGCCCCATTACAATCTGGCCCCGTCTCTTCGATCAGGCCCGATGCCAATCTGGCACCGTCACTTCGATCAGGCCCCATTCCAACCTGGCCCCGTCACTCCGATCAGGACCCATTCCAATCTGGCCCCGTAACTCTGATCTGGCCACATTCCAATCAGGCCCCGTCACTCCGATCAGGCTTGATTCCAATCTGGCCCTGTAACTTCCATTAGGCCCGATTCCAATGTGGCCCCATCACTTCGATCTAGCCCCATTCCAGTCTGGTCCCGTCACTCCGATCAGGCCCCACTCCAATCTGGAACCGGCACTCCGATCAGGCCCCACTCCAATCTGGCCCCGGCACGTCCATCAGGCGCCATTCCAATCTGGCCCCATAACTTCGATCAGGACTAATTCCAATCTGGCCCCGTCACTCCGATCAGGCCCCATTCCAATCTGGAACCGGCACTCCGATCAGGACCCATTCCAATCTGGCCCCATCACTTCCATTAGGCAAAATTCCAATCTGGCCCCGTCACTTCGATCAGGCCCCATTCCAGTCTGGCCCCTTCACTTCCATCAGGCCCGAATCCAATCTGGCCCCGTCACTTCGATCAGGACCCATTCCAGTCTGGCCCCGTCACTTCCATTAGGCCAGAATCCAATCTGGCCCCGTCACTTCAATCAGGCCCCATACCAGTCTGGCACGGGAACTTCCATCACGCACCATTCCAATCTGGACCCGTCACTCCGATCAGGACCCATTTCAATCTGGCCCCGTCACGTCGATCAGGCCCCATTCCAATCTGGCCCATGCACTCCAATCAGGCCCCATTCCAATCTGGCACCGTCACTTCCATTAGGCCCCATTCCAATCTGGCCCCATCACTTCGATCAGGTCGCATTCCAGTTTGGCCCCCGCACTTCTATCAGGCCCCATTCTAATCTGGCCCCATCACTTCGATCAGGCCCCATTCCAATCTGGTTTCGTCACTCCGATCAGGCCCCATTCCAATCTGGCCCCTTCACTTCCATTAGGCCCGTTTCCAATCTGGCCCCGTCACTTCGATCAGGCCCCATTCCAGTCTGGCCCCGTCACTTCCATTAAGCCCGTTTCCATTCTGGCCCAGTCACTTTGATTAGGCCCCATTCCAGTCTGGCCCCGTCACTTCCATCAGGCCCCATTCCAATCTGGCACCGGAACTTCCATCACGCCCCATTCCAATCTGGACCCGTCACTCCGATCAGGACCCATTCCAACCTGGCCCCGTCACTCCGATCAGCACCCATTTCCAATCTGGCCCCCTCACTCCGATCAGGACCCATTCCAATCTAGCCCCGTCATGTCGATCAGGCCCCATTCCAATCTGGCCCCTTCACTTCCATTAGGTCCGTTTCCAAACTGGACCCGTCACTTCGATCACGCCCCATTCCAGTCTGGCCCCGTCACTTCCAGCAGGCCCGATTCCAAAGTGGTGCCGTCACTTCCATCAGGTCATATTTCAATCTGGCCACGGCACTTCCATCAGGCCCCATTACAATCTGGCCCCGTCTCTTCGATCAGGCCCGATGCCAATCTGGCACCGTCACTTCGATCAGGCCCCATTCCAACCTGGCCCCGTCACTCCGATCAGGCTTGATTCCAATCTGGCCCCTTAACTTCCATTAGACCCCATTCCAATCTGGCCCCGTCACTTCGATCAGGCCCCATTCCAGTCTAGCCCCGTCACTTCCATCAGGCCCCATTCCAATCAGGCCCCGGCACTCCGATCAGGCCCCATTCCAATCTGGCCCCGTCACTTCGATCAGGCCCGATTCCAATCTGGCCCCGTCACTTCGATCAGGCCAAATTCCAATCTGGACCCGTCACTTCCATCAGGCCCGATTCCAATCTGGCCTCTTCACTTAGATCAGGCCCCATTCCAATATGGCCCCGTCACTCCCATCAGGCGCCATTACTTCCATTAGGCCCGATTCCAATCTGGCCCCGTCACTTCGATAGGGCCCATTCCAATCTGGCCCGGTCACTTCGATCACGCCCCATTCCAGTCTGGCCCCGTCACTTCCATCAGGCCCGATTCCATTGTGGGGCCGTCACTTCCATCAGGTCATATTGCAATCTGGCCACGGCACTTCCATCAGGCCCCATTACAATCTGGCCCCGTCTCTTCGATCAGGCCCGATTCCAATCTGGCCTCGTCATTCCGTTCAGGCCCCATTCCAATCTGGCCCCGTCAAATTGATCAGGCCCCATTCCAATCTGGCCCCGGCACTCCGATAAGGCCCCATTCCAATCTGGCCCCGTGACTTCGATCAGGCCCGATTCCAATCTGGCCCCGTCACTTCCTTCAGGGCTGATTCAAATCTGGCCCCATCACTTCGATCAGACCCCATTCCAATCTGGCCCAGTCACTCCGATCAGGCCCCATCACTTCCATTAAGCCCGATTTCAATCTGGCCCAGTGACTTTGATTAGGCCCCATTCCTGTCTGGCCCCGTCACATCCATCAGGCCCGATTCCAATCTGGCCCCGTCACTTCGATCAGGCCCCATTCCAACCTGGCCCCGTCACTCCGATCAGGCCCCATTCCAATCTGGCCCCGTTACTCTGATCTGGCCACATTCCAATCAGGCTCCGTCACTCCGATCAGGCCTGATTCCAATCTGGCCCCGTAACTTCCATTAGGCCCGATTCCAATGTGGCCCCGTCACTTCGATCAGGCCCCATTCCAGTCTAGCCCCGTCACTTCCATCAGGCCCCATTCCAATCTGGCCCCGGCACTCCGTTCAGGCCCCATTCCAATCTGGCCCCGTCACTTCCATCAGGCCCGATTCCAATCTGGCCTCTTCACTTAGATCAGGCCCCATTCCAATCTGGCCCCGTCACTTCAATCAGGCCCATTCCAATCTGGCTCCGGCACTTCCATCAGACCTCATTCCAATCTGGCCCCGGCACTTCGATCAGATCCCATTCCAATCTGGCCCCGTTACTCCGATCAGGCCCCATTCTAATCTGACCCCGTCACATCGATCAGGCGCCATTCCAGTCTGGTCCCGTCACTTCCATCAGGCCCGAATCCAATCTGGCCCCGTCACTTCGATCAGGCCCCATTCCAGTCTGGTCCCGTCACTCCGATCAGGCCCCACTCCAATCTGGCCCCGGCATGTCCATCAGGCGCCATTCCAATCTGGCCCATAACTTCGATCAGCACTAATTCCAATCTGGACCCGTCACTCCGATCAAGCCCCATTCCAATCTGGAACCGGCACTCCGATCAGGACCCATTCCAATCTGGCCCCATCACTTCCATTAGGCCCGATTCCAATCTGGCCCCATCACTTCAATCAGGCCCATTTCCAATCTGGCCCCGTCACTCCGATCAGGCCCCATTCCAATCTGGCCCCGTCACTCCGATCAGGACCCATTCCAATCTGGCCCCTTCACTTCCATTAGGCCCGTTTCCAATCTGGCCCCGTCACTTCGATCAGGCCCCATTCCAGTCTGGCCCCTTCACTTCCATTAGGCCCCATTCCAGTCTGGCCCCGTCACTTCCAGCAGGCCCGATTCCAATGTGGCGCCGTCACGTCCATCAGGTCATATTGCAATCTGGCCACGGCACTTCCATCAGGCCCCATTACAATCTGGCCCCGTCTCTTCGATCAGGCCCGATGCCAATCTGGCACCGTCACTTCGATCAGGCCCCATTCCAACCTGGCCCCGTCACTCCGATCAGGACCCATTCCAATCTGGCCCCGTCACTCCGATCAGGCTTGATTCCAATCTGGCCCCGTAACTTCCATTAGGCCCGATTCCAATGTGGCCCCATCACTTCGATCTAGCCCCATTCCAGTCTGGTCCCGTCACTCCGATCAGGCCCCACTCCAATCTGGAACCGGCACTCCGATCAGGCCCCACTCCAATCTGGCCCCGGCACGTCCATCAGGCGCCATTCCAATCTGGCCCCATAACTTCAATCAGGACTAATTCCAATCTGGCCCCGTCACTCCGATCAGGCCCCATTCCAATCTGGAACCGGCACTCCGATCAGGACCCATTCCAATCTGGCCCCATCACTTCCATTAGGCAAAATTCCAATCTGGCCCCGTCACTTCGATCAGGCCCCATTCCAGTCTGGCCCCTTCACTTCCATCAGGCCCGAATCCAATCTGGTCCCGTCACTTCGATCAGGACCCATTCCAGTATGGCCCCGTCACTTCCATTAGGCCAGAATCCAATCTGGCCCCGCCACTTCAATCAGGCCCCATTCCAATCTGGCAGGGGAACTTCCATCACGCACCATTCCAATCTGGACCCGTCACTCCGATCAGGACCCATTTCAATCTGGCCCCGTCACGTCGATCAGGCCCCATTCCAATCTGGCCCATGCACTCCAATCTGGCCCCATTCCAATCTGGCACCGTCACTTCCATTAGGCCCCATTCCAATCTGGCCCCATCACTTCGATCAGGTCCCATTCCAGTTTGGCCCCCGCACTTTGATCAGGCCGCATTCTAATCTGGCCCCATCACTTCGATCAGGCCCCATTCCAATCTGGTTTCGTCACTCCGATCAGGCCCCATTCCAATCTGGCCCCTTCACTTCCATTAGGCCCGTTTCCAATCTGGCCCCGTCACTTCGATCAGGCCCCATTCCAGTCTGGCCTCGTCACTTCCATTAAGCCCGATTCCAATCTGGCCCAGTCACTTTGATTGGGCCCCATTCCAGTCTGGCCCCGTCACTTCCATCAGGCCCCATTCCAATCTGGCACCGGAACTTCCATCACGCCCCATTTCCAATCTGGCCCCGTCACTCCGATCCGGACCCATTCCAATCTAGCCCCGTCACGTCGATCAGGCCCCATTCCAATCTGGCCCCTTCGCTTCCATTAGGCCCGTTTCCAATCTGGACCCGTCACTTCAATCACGCCCCATTCCAGTCTGGCCCCGTCACTTCCAGCAGGCCCGATTCCAATGTGGTGCCGTCACTTCCATCAGGTCATATTGCAATCTGGCCACGGCACTTCCATCAGGCCCCATTACAATCTGGCCCCGTCTCTTCGATCAGGCCCGATGCCAATCTGGCACCGTCACTTCGATCAGGCCCCATTCCAACCTGGCCCCGTCACTACGATCAGGCTTGATTCCAATCTGGCCCCGTAACTTCCATTAGGCCCGATTCCAATCTGGCCCCGTCACTTCGATCAGGCCCCATTCCAGTCTAGCCCCGTCACTTCCATCAGGCCCCAATCCAATCTGGCCCCGGCACTCCGATCAGGCCCCATTCCAATCTGGCCCCGTCACTTCGATCAGGCCCGATTCCAATCTGGCCCCGTCACTTCGATCAGGCCAAATTCCAATCTGGACCCGTCACTTCCATCAGGCCCGATTCCAATCTGGCCTCTTCACTTAGATCAGGCCCCATTCCAATATGGCCCCGTCACTCCCATCAGGCGCCATTACTTCCATTAGGCCCGATTCCAATCTGGCCCCGTCACTTCGATAGGGCCCATTCCAATCTGGCCCCGGCACTTCGATCAGATCCCATTCCAATCTGGCCCCGTCACTCCGATCAGGCCCCATTCTAATCTGACCCCGTCACTTCGATCAGGCCCCATTCCAGTCTGGTCCCGTCACTTCCATCAGGCCCGAATCCAATCTGGCCCCGTCACTTCGATCAGGCCCCATTCCAATCTGGCCCCGTTACTCTGATCTGGCCACATTCCAATCAGGCCCCGTCACTCCGATCAGGCCTGATTCCAATCTGGCCCAGTAACTTCCATTAGGCCCGATTCCAATGTGGCCCCGTCACTTCGATCAAGCCCCATTCCAGTCTAGCCCCGTCACTTCCATCAGGCCCCATTCCAATCTGGCCCTGTCACTTCGATCAGGCCCGATTCCAATCTGGCCCCGTCACTTCGATCAGTCCAGATTCCAATCTGGACCCGTCACTTCCATCAGGCCCGATTCCAATCTGGCCTATTCACTTCGATCAGGCCCAATTCCAATATGGCCCCGTCACTCCCATCAGGCGCCATCACTTCCATTAGGCCCGATTCCAATCTGGCCCCGTCACTTTGATCAGGCCATATTCCAATCTGGCCCCGTCACTTCGATCAGATCCCATTCCAATCTGGCCCCGTCACTCCGATCAGACCGCATTCTAATCTGACCCCGTCACTTCGATCAGGCCTGAATCCAATCTGGCTCCGTCACTTCGATCAGGCCCCATTCCAGTCCTGTCCCGTCACTCCGATCAGGCCCCACTCCAATCTGGAACCGGCACTCCGATCAGGCCCCACTCCAATCTGGCCCCGGCACGTCCATCAGGCGCCATTCCAATCTGGCCCCGGCACTTCGATCAGATCCCATTCCAATCTGGCCCCGTCACTCCGATCAGGCCCCATTCTAATCTGACCCCGTCACTTCGATCAGGCCCCATTCCAGTCTGGTCCCGTCACTTCCATCAGGCCCGAATCCAATCTGGCCCCGTCACTTCGATCAGGCCCCATTCTAATCTGGCCCCGTTACTCTGATCTGGCCACATTCCAATCAGGCCCCGTCACTCCGATCAGGCCTGATTCCAATCTGGCCCAGTAACTTCCATTAGGCCCGATTCCAATGTGGCCCCGTCACTTCGATCAGGCCCCATTCCAGTCTAGCCCCGTCACTTCCATCAGGCCCCATTCCAATCTGGCCCTGTCACTTCGATCAGACCCGATTCCAATCTGGCCCCGTCACTTCGATCAGTCCAGATTCCAATCTGGACCCGTCACTTCCATCAGTCCCGATTCCAATCTGGCCTCTTCACTTAGATCAGGCCCAATTCCAATATGGCCCCGTCACTCCCATCAGGCGCCATCACTTCCATTAGGCCCGATTCCAATCTGGCCCCGTCACTTTGATCAGGCCATATTCCAATCTGGCCCCGTCACTTCGATCAGATCCCATTCCAATCTGGCCCCGTCACTCCGATCAGACCGCATTCTAATCTGACCCCGTCACTTCGATCAGGCCCGAATCCAATCTGGCTCCGTTACTTCGATCAGGCCCCATTCCAGTCCTGTCCCGTCACTCCGATCAGGCCCCACTCCAATCTGGAACCGGCACTCCAATCAGGCCCCACTCCAATCTGGCCCCGGCACGTCCATCAGGCGCCATTCCAATCTGGCCCCATAACTTCGATTAGTACTAATTCCAATCTGGCCCGGTCACTCCGATCAGGCCCCATTCCAATCTTGAACCGGTACGTCCATCAGGACCCATTCCAATCTGGCCCAGTCACTTCCATCAGGCAAAATTCCAATCTGGCCCCGGCACTTCCATCACGCCCCGTTACAATCTGGCACCGTCACTCCGATCAGGACCCATTCCAATCTGGCCCCGTTACTCTGATCTGGCCACATTCCAATCAGGCCCCGTCACTCCGATCAGGCCTGATTCCAATCTGGCCCCGTAACTTCCATTAGGCCCGATTCCAATGTGGCCCCGTCACTTCGATCAGGCCCCATTCCAGTCTAGCCCCGTCACTTCCATCAGGCCCCATTCCAATCTGGCCCTGTCACTTCGATCAGGACCCATTCCAATCTGGCCCCGTCACGTCGATCAGGCCCCAGTCCAAACTGGCCCAGGCACTCCAATCAGGCCCCATTCCAATCTGGCCCCATCACTTCCATTAGGCCCGATTCCAATCTGGCCCCGTCACTTCGATCAGGTCCCATTCCAATCTGGCCCCGGCACTCCGATCAGGCCCCATCCCAATCTGGCCCCATCACTCCGATCAGGCCCCATTCCAGTTTGGCCCCTGCACTTCGATCAGGCCCCATTCCAATCTGGCCCCGTCACTTCGATCAGGCTCCATTCCAATCTGGCTCCGTCACTCCGATCAGGCCCCATTCCAATCTGGCCCCTTCACTTCCATTAGGCCCGTTTCCAATCTGGCCCCGTCACTTCAATCAGATCCCATTCCAATCTGGCCCCGTCACTCGGATCAGGCCCCATTCCAATCTGGCCCCGGCACTTCCATCACGCCCATTTCCAGTCTGGTCCCGTCACTCCGGTCAGGACCCACTCCAATCTGGCCCCGGCACGTCCATCCGGCACCATTCCAATCTGGCCCCGTCACTCCGATCAGGACCCATTCCAATCTGGCCCCGTCACTCCGATCAGTCCCCATTCCAATCTGGAACCGGCACTCCGATCAGGACCCATTCCAATCTGGCCCCATCACTTCCATCATGCAAAATTCCAATCTGGCCCCGTCACTTCGATCAGGCCCCATACCAGTCTGGCCCCGTCACTTCCATCAGACCAGAATCCAATCTGACCCCGTCACTTCAATCAGGCCCCATTCCAGTCTGGCCCCGTCACTTCCATCAGGCCCGAATCCAATCTGGTCCCGTCACTTCGATCAGGCCCCATTCCAGTCTGGCCCCGTCACTTCCATCAGGGCAGAATCCAATCTGGCCCCGTCACTTCAATCAGGCCCCATTCCAATCTGGCACCGGAACTTCCATCACGCCCCATTCCAATCTGGCCCCGTCACACCGATCAGGACCCATTCCAATCTGGCCCCGTCACGTCGATCAGGCCCCATTCCAGTTTGGCCCCCGCAGTTTGATCAGGCCGCATTCTAATCTGGCCCCATCACTTCGATCAGGCCCCATTCCAATCTGGTTTCGTCACTCCGATCAGGCCCCATTCCAATCTGGCCCCTTCACTTCCATTAGGCCCGTTTCCAATCTGGCCCCGTCACTTCGATCAGGCCCCATTCCAGTCTGGCCTCGTCACTTCCATTAAGCCCGATTCCAATCTGGCCCAGTCACTTTGATTAGGCCCCATTCCAGTCTGGCCCCGTCACTTCCATCAGGCCCCATTCCAATCTGGCACCGGAACTTCCATCACGCCCCATTCCAATCTGGACCCGTCACTCCGATCAGGACCCATTCCAACCTGGCCCCGTCACTCCGATCAGCACCCATTTCCAATCTGGCCCCGTCACTCCGATCCGGACCCATTCCAATCTAGCCCCGTCACGTCGATCAGGCCCCATTCCAATCTGGCCCCTTCGCTTCCATTAGGCCCGTTTCCAATCTGGACCCGTCACTTCGATCACGCCCCATTCCAGTCTGGCCCCGTCACTTCCAGCAGGCCCGATTCCAATGTGGTGCCGTCACTTCCATCAGGTCATATTGCAATCTGGCCACGGCACTTCCATCAGGCCCCATTACAATCTGGCCCCGTCTCTTCAATCAGGCCCGATGCCAATCTGGCACCGTCACTTCGATCAGGCCCCATTCCAACCTGGCCCCGTCACTCCGATCAGGCTTGATTCCAATCTGGCCCCGTAACTTCCATTAGGCCCGATTCCAATCTGGCCCCGTCACTTCGATCAGGCCCCATTCCAGTCTAGCCCCGTCACTTCCATCAGGCCCCAATCCAATCTGGCCCCGGCACTCCGATCAGGCCCCATTCCAATCTGGCCCCGTCACTTCGATCAGGCCCGATTCCAATCTGGCCCCGTCACTTCGATCAGGCCAAATTCCAATCTGGACCCGTCACTTCCATCAGGCCCGATTCCAATCTGGCCTCTTCACTTAGATCAGGCCCCATTCCAATATGGCCCCGTCACTCCCATCAGGCGCCATTACTTCCATTAGGCCCGATTCCAATCTGGCCCCGTCACTTCGATAGGGCCCATTCCAATCTGGCCCCGGCACTTCGATCAGATCCCATTCCAATCTGGCCCCGTCACTCCGATCAGGCCCCATTCTAATCTGACCCCGTCACATCGATCAGGCCCCATTCCAGTCTGGTCCCGTCACTTCCATCAGGCCCGAATCCAATCTGGCCCCGTCACTTCGATCAGGCCCCATTCCAATCTGGCCCCGTTACTCTGATCTGGCCACATTCCAATCAGGCCCCGTCACTCCGATCAGGCCTGATTCCAATCTGGCCCAGTAACTTCCATTAGGCCCGATTCCAATGTGGCCCCGTCACTTCGATCAAGCCCCATTCCAGTCTAGCCCCGTCACTTCCATCAGGCCCCATTCCAATCTGGCCCTGTCACTTCGATCAGGCCCGATTCCAATCTGGCCCCGTCACTTCGATCAGTCCAGATTCCAGTCTGGACCCGTCACTTCCATCAGGCCCGATTCCAATCTGGCCTCTTCACTTAGATCAGGCCCAATTCCAATATGGCCCCGTCACTCCCATCAGGCGCCATCACTTCCATTAGGCCCGATTCCAATCTGGCCCCGTCACTTTGATCAGGCCATATTCCAATCTGGCCCCGTCACTTCGATCAGATCCCATTCCAATCTGGCCCCGTCACTCCGATCAGACCGCATTCTAATCTGACCCCGTCACTTCGATCAGGCCCGAATCCAATCTGGCTCCGTCACTTCGATCAGGCCCCATTCCAGTCCTGTCCCGTCACTCCGATCAGGCCCCACTCCAATCTGGAACCGGCACTCCGATCAGGCCCCACTCCAATCTGGCCCCGGCACGTCCATCAGGCGCCATTCCAATCTGGCCCCGGCACTTCGATCAGATCCCATTCCAATCTGGCCCCGTCACTCCGATCAGGCCCCATTCTAATCTGACCCCGTCACTTCGATCAGGCCCCATTCCAGTCTGGTCCCGTCACTTCCATCAGGCCCGAATCCAATCTGGCCCCGTCACTTCGATCAGGCCCCATTCCAATCTGGCCCCGTTACTCTGATCTGGCCACATTCCAATCAGGCCCCGTCACTCCGATCAGGCCTGATTCCAATCTGGCCCAGTAACTTCCATTAGGCCCGATTCCAATGTGGCCCCGTCACTTCGATCAGGCCCCATTCCAGTCTAGCCCCGTCACTTCCATCAGGCCCCATTCCAATCTGGCCCTGTCACTTCGATCAGGCCCGATTCCAATCTGGCCCCGTCACTTCGATCAGTCCAGATTCCAATCTGG
>NW_027277518.1:0-27442 GCF_030028105.1 Mobula birostris
ATGTCCTGAATCTCATGCTCTGAAACTCCTGCAATGAAACTCCTGCCCTGAATCACGCACTGAAACTCATGCCCTGAATCTCATGCCCTGAATCTCACGCTTTGAAACTCGTGCACTGAATCTCATGACCTCAAGTTCCTGCACTGAAACTCATGCCCTGAATCTCATGTCCTGAAACTCCTGCCCTGAATCACCTACCCTGAAACTCATGCCCTGAATCTCTTGCCCTGAAACTCCTGCACTGAAACTCATGCCATGAATCTCATATCCTGAAACTCACGCCCTGAATCACATGCCCTGAAACTCCTGCCCTGAAACTCATGCCCTGAAACTCATGCCCTGAAACTCCTGCACTGAAACAGCTGCCCTGAATCTCCTGCCCTGAAAATCATGCCCTGAATCTCATGCCCTCAATCTCATGCTCTGAAACTCGTGCACTGAAACTCATGCCCTGAATCTCATGCCCTGAAACTCATGCCCTGAACCTCATGCCCTGAAACTCAAACCCTGAATGTCATGCCCTGAAACTCATGCCCTAAATCACATACCCTGAAACTCATGCACTGAAACTCATGCCCTGAATCTCATGACCTGAAACTCATGCCCTGAACCTCAGGCACTGAAACTCATGCCCTGAATCTCATGCCTTGAAACTCCTGCCCTCAAACTCATGCACTGAAACTCATGCCCTGAAACTCCTGCACTGAAACTCATGCCATGAATCTCATATCCTGAAACTCACGCGCTGATTCACATGCCCTGAAACTCCTGCCCTGAAACTCATGCCCTGAAACTCATGCCCTGAATCTCATGCCCTGAATCTCATGCCCTGAATCTCACGCTCTGAAACTCGTGCACTGAATCTCATGACCTCAAGTTCCTGCACTGAAACTCATGCCCTGAATCTCATGCCCTGAAACTCATGCCCTGAACCTCATGCCCTGAAACTCAAGCCCTGAATGTCATGCCCTGAAACTCATGCCCTAAATCACATACCCTGAAACTCCTGCCCTGAAACTCATGCACTGAAACTCATGCCCTGAATCTCATGACCTGAAACTCATGCCCTGAACCTCAGGCACTGAAACTCATGCCCTGAATCTCATGCCTTGAAACTCCTGCCCTCAAACTCATGCACTGAAACTCATGCCCTGAAACTCCTGCACTGAAACTCATGCCATGAATCTCATATCCTGAAACTCACGCGCTGATTCACATGCCCTGAAACTCCTGCCCTGAAACTCATGCCCTGAAACTCATGCCCTGAATCTCATGCCCTGAATGTCATGCCCTGAATCTCACGCTCTGAAACTCGTGCACTGAATCTCATGACCTCAAGTTCCTGCACTGAAACTCATGCCCTGAATCTCATGTCCTGAAACTCCTGCCCTGAATCACCTACCCTGAAACTCACGCGCTGATTCACATGCCCTGAAACTCCTGCCCTGAAACTCATGCCCTGAAACTCATGCCCTGAATCTCATGCCCTGAATCTCATGCCCTGAATCTCATGCCCTGAATCTCATGCCCTGAAACTCCTGCACTGAAACACCTGCCCTGAATCTCCTGCCCTGAAAATCATGCCCTGAATCTCATGCCCTGAATCTCATGCTCTGAAACTCGTGCACTGAATCTCATGCCCTGAATCTCATGCTCTGAAACTCATGCACTGAATCTCATGCCCTCAAGTTCCTGGACTGAAACTCATGCCCTGAATCTCATGACCTGAAAATCATGCCCTGAACCTCATGCCCTGAAACTCAAGCCCTGAATCTCATGCCCTGAAACTCATGCCCTAAATCACATACCCTGAAACTCCTGCCCTAAAACTCATGCACTGAATCTCATGCCCTAAAACTCCTGCCCTGAAACTCATGCCCTGAAACTCATGCTCTGAAACTCATGCATTGAATCTCATGTCCTGAAACTCCTGGCCTGAATCACCTACCCTGAAACTCATGCCCTGAATCTCATGTCCTGAAACTCCTGGCCTGAATCACCTACCCTGAAACTCATGCCCTGAATCTCATGCCCTGAAACTCCTGCACTGAAACTCATGCCATGAATCTCATATCCTGAAACTCACGCCCTGAATCACATGCCCTGAAACTCCTGCCCTGAAACTCATGCCCTGAAACTCATGCCCTGAAACTCCTGCACTGAAACAGCTGCCCTGAATCTCCTGCCCTGAAAATCATGCCCTGAATCTCATGCCCTCAATCTCATGCTCTGAAACTCGTGCACTGAATCTCATGCCCTCAAGTTCCTGCACTGAAACTCATGCCCTGAATCTCATGCCCTGAAACTCATGCCCTGAACCTCATGCCCTGAAACTCAAGCCCTGAATGTCATGCCCTGAAACTCATGCCCTAAATCACATACCCTGAAACTCCTGCCCTGAAACTCATGCACTGAAACTCATGCCCTGAATCTCATGACCTGAAACTCATGCCCTGAACCTCATGCACTGAAACTCATGCCCTGAATCTCATGCCTTGAAACTCCTGCCCTCAAACTCATGCACTGAAACTCATGCCCTGAAACTCCTGCACTGAAACTCATGCCATGAATCTCATATCCTGAAACTCACGCGCTGATTCACATGCCCTGAAACTCCTGCCCTGAAACTCATGCCCTGAAACTCATGCCCTGAATCTCATGCCCTGAATCTCATGCCCTGAATCTCACGCTCTGAAACTCGTGCACTGAATCTCATGACCTCAAGTTCCTGCACTGAAACTCATGCCCTGAATCTCATGTCCTGAAACTCATGCCCTGAATCTCATGCCCTCAAGTTCCTGCACTGAAACTCATGCCCTGAAACTCATGTCCTGAATCTCATTCCCTGAAACTCATGTCCTGAAACTTATGCCCTAAAACTCCTGCCCTGAATCATCTGCCCAGAAACTCATGCCCTGAATTACATGCCCTGAAATACCTGCCCTGAATCTCATGCCCTGAAACTCATGCCCTGAATCTCATGCCCTGAAACTCCTGCCCTCAAACTCATGCACTGAAACTCATGCCCTGAATCTCATGCCTTGAATCTCCTGCCCTCAAACTCACGCACTGAAACTCATGCCCTGAATCTCATGCCCTGAATCTCACGCTTTGAAACTCGTGCACTGAATCTCATGACCTCAAGTTCCTGCACTGAAACTCATGCCCTGAATCTCATGTCCTGAAACTCCTGCCCTGAATCACCTACCCTGAAACTCATGCCCTGAATCTCTTGCCCTGAAACTCCTGCACTGAAACTCATGCCATGAATCTCATATCCTGAAACTCACGCCCTGAATCACATGCCCTGAAACTCCTGCCCTGAAACTCATGCCCTGAAACTCATGCCCTGAAACTCCTGCACTGAAACAGCTGCCCTGAATCTCCTGCCCTGAAAATCATGCCCTGAATCTCATGCCCTCAATCTCATGCTCTGAAACTCGTGCACTGAAACTCATGCCCTGAATCTCGTGCCCTGAAACTCATGCCCTGAACCTCATGCCCTGAAACTCAAGCCCTGAATGTCATGCCCTGAAACTCATGCCCTAAATCACATACCCTGAAACTCCTGCCCTGAATCTCATGACCTGAAACTCATGCCCTGAACCTCAGGCACTGAAACTCATGCCCTGAATCTCATGCCTTGAAACTCCTGCCCTCAAACTCATGCACTGAAACTCATGCCCTGAAACTCCTGCACTGAAACTCATGCCATGAATCTCATATCCTGAAACTCACGCGCTGATTCACATGCCCTGAAACTCCTGCCCTGAAACTCATGCCCTGAAACTCATGCCCTGAATCTCATGCCCTGAATCTCATGCCCTGAATCTCACGCTCTGAAACTCGTGCACTGAATCTCATGACCTCAAGTTCCTGCACTGAAACTCATGCCCTGAATCTCATGCCCTGAAACTCATGCCCTGAACCTCATGCCCTGAAACTCAAGCCCTGAATGTCATGCCCTGAAACTCATGCCCTAAATCACATACCCTGAAACTCCTGCCCTGAAACTCATGCACTGAAACTCATGCCCTGAATCTCATGACCTGAAACTCATGCCCTGAACCTCAGGCACTGAAACTCATGCCCTGAATCTCATGCCTTGAAACTCCTGCCCTCAAACTCATGCACTGAAACTCATGCCCTGAAACTCCTGCACTGAAACTCATGCCATGAATCTCATATCCTGAAACTCACGCGCTGATTCACATGCCCTGAAACTCCTGCCCTGAAACTCATGCCCTGAAACTCATGCCCTGAATCTCATGCCCTGAATCTCATGCCCTGAATCTCACGCTCTGAAACTCGTGCACTGAATCTCATGACCTCAAGTTCCTGCACTGAAACTCATGCCCTGAATCTCATGTCCTGAAACTCCTGCCCTGAATCACCTACCCTGAAACTCACGCGCTGATTCACATGCCCTGAAACTCCTGCCCTGAAACTCATGCCCTGAAACTCATGCCCTGAATCTCATGCCCTGAATCTCATGCCCTGAATCTCATGCCCTGAATTTCATGCCCTGAAACTCCTGCACTGAAACACCTGCCCTGAATCTCCTGCCCTGAAAATCATGCCCTGAATCTCATGCCCTGAATCTCATGCTCTGAAACTCGTGCACTGAATCTCATGCCCTGAATCTCATGCTCTGAAACTCATGCACTGAATCTCATGCCCTCAAGTTCCTGGACTGAAACTCATGCCCTGAATCTCATGACCTGAAAATCATGCCCTGAACCTCATGCCCTGAAACTCAAGCCCTGAATCTCATGCCCTGAAACTCATGCCCTAAATCACATACCCTGAAACTCCTGCCCTAAAACTCATGCACTGAATCTCATGCCCTAAAACTCCTGCCCTGAAACTCATGCCCTGAAACTCATGCTCTGAAACTCATGCATTGAATCTCCTGTCCTAAAACTCATGCCCTGAATCTTATGCCCTGAATCTCACGCTCTGAAAGTCGTGCACTGAATCTCATGACCTCAAGTTCCTGCACTGAAACTCATGACCTGAATCTCATTATCCCGAAACTCCTGCCCTGAATCACCTACCCTGAAACTCATGCCCTGAATCTCATGCCCTGAAACTCCTGCACTGAAACTCATGCCATGTATCTCATATCCTGAAACTCACGCCCTGAATCACATGCCCTGAAACTCCTGCCCTGAAACTCATGCCCTGAAACTCATTCCCTGAATCTCCTGTCCTGAAACTCATGCCCTGAATCTCATGCCCTGAATCTCATGCCCTGAAACTCCTGCACTGAAACACCTGCCCTGAATCTCCTTCCCTGAAAATCATGCCCTGAATCTCATGCCCTGAATCTCATGCTCTGAAACTCGTGCACTGAATCTCATGCCCTCAAGTTCCTGCCCTGAAACTCATGCCCTGAATCTCATGCCCTGAAACTCCTGCACTGAAACTCATGCCCTGAATCTCATGACCTGAAACTCATGCCCTGAACCTCATGCCCTGAAACTCAAGCCCTGAATCGAATGCCCTGAAACTCTTGCCCTAATCACATACCCTGAAACTTCTGCCCTGAAACTCCTGCACTGAATCTCATGCCATGAATCTCATATCCTGAAACTCACGCCCTGAATCACATGCCCTTAAACTCCTGCCCTGAAACTCATGCCCTGAAACTCATGCCCTGAAACTCATGCCCAGAATCTCCTTTCCTGAAACTCATGCCCTGAATCTCATGCCCTGAATCTCATGCCCTGAAACTCCTGCACTGAAACAGCAGCCCTGAATCTCCTGCCCTGAAAATCATGCCCTGAATCTCATGCCCTGAATCTCATGCTCTGAAACTCGTGCACTGAATCTCATGCCCTCAAGTTCCTGCACTGAAACTCATGCCCTGAATCTCATGCCCTGAAACTCATGCCCTGAACCTCATGCCCTGAAACTCAAGCCCTGAATCTCATGCCCTGAAACTCATGCCCTAAATCACATACCCTGAAACTCCTGCCCTGAAACTCATGCACTGAAACTCATGCCCTGAATCACATGCCCTAAAACTTCGGCCCTGAATCATCTGCCCAGAAACTCATGCCCTGAATTACATGCCCTGAAATACCTGCCCTGAATCTCATGCCCTGAAACTCATGCCCTGAATCTCATGTCCTGAAACTCCTGCCCTCAAACTGATGCACTGAAACTCATGCCCTGAATCTCATGCCTTGAAACTCCTGCCCTCAAACTCATGCACTGAAACTTATGCTTTGAATCTCATGCCCTGAAACTCCTTCACTGAAACTCATGCCATGAATCTCATGCCCTGAAACTCCTGCACTGAAACACCTGCCCTGAATCTCCTGCCCTGAAAATCATGCCCTGATTCTCATGCCCTGAATCTCATGCTCTGAAACTCATGCACTGAATCGCATGCCCTCAAGTTCCTGGACTGTAACTCATGCCCTGAATCTCATGACCTGAAACTCATGCCCTGAAACTCATGCACTGAAACTCATGCCCTGAATCTCATGACCTGAAACTCATGCCCTGAACCTCAGGCACTGAAACTCATGCCCTGAATCTCATGCCTTGAAACTCCTGCCCTCAAACTCATGCACTGAAACTCATGCCCTGAAACTCCTGCACTGAAACTCATGCCATGAATCTCATATCCTGAAACTCACGCGCTGATTCACATGCCCTGAAACTCCTGCCCTGAAACTCATGCCCTGAAACTCATGCCCTGAATCTCATGCCCTGAATCTCATGCCCTGAATCTCACGCTCTGAAACTCGTGCACTGAATCTCATGACCTCAAGTTCCTGCACTGAAACTCATGCCCTGAATCTCATGCCCTGAAACTCATGCCCTGAACCTCATGCCCTGAAACTCAAGCCCTGAATGTCATGCCCTGAAACTCATGCCCTAAATCACATACCCTGAAACTCCTGCCCTGAAACTCATGCACTGAAACTCATGCCCTGAATCTCATGACCTGAAACTCATGCCCTGAACCTCAGGCACTGAAACTCATGCCCTGAATCTCATGCCTTGAAACTCCTGCCCTCAAACTCATGCACTGAAACTCATGCCCTGAAACTCCTGCACTGAAACTCATGCCATGAATCTCATATCCTGAAACTCACGCGCTGATTCACATGCCCTGAAACTCCTGCCCTGAAACTCATGCCCTGAAACTCATGCCCTGAATCTCATGCCCTGAATCTCATGCCCTGAATCTCACGCTCTGAAACTCGTGCACTGAATCTCATGACCTCAAGTTCCTGCACTGAAACTCATGCCCTGAATCTCATGTCCTGAAACTCCTGCCCTGAATCACCTACCCTGAAACTCACGCGCTGATTCACATGCCCTGAAACTCCTGCCCTGAAACTCATGCCCTGAAACTCATGCCCTGAATCTCATGCCCTGAATCTCATGCCCTGAATCTCATGCCCTGAATCTCATGCCCTGAAACTCCTGCACTGAAACACCTGCCCTGAATCTCCTGCCCTGAAAATCATGCCCTGAATCTCATGCCCTGAATCTCATGCTCTGAAACTCGTGCACTGAATCTCATGCCCTGAATCTCATGCTCTGAAACTCATGCACTGAATCTCATGCCCTCAAGTTCCTGGACTGAAACTCATGCCCTGAATCTCATGACCTGAAAATCATGCCCTGAACCTCATGCCCTGAAACTCAAGCCCTGAATCTCATGCCCTGAAACTCATGCCCTAAATCACATACCCTGAAACTCCTGCCCTAAAACTCATGCACTGAATCTCATGCCCTAAAACTCCTGCCCTGAAACTCATGCCCTGAAACTCATGCTCTGAAACTCATGCATTGAATCTCCTGTCCTAAAACTCATGCCCTGAATCTTATGCCCTGAATCTCACGCTCTGAAAGTCGTGCACTGAATCTCATGACCTCAAGTTCCTGCACTGAAACTCATGACCTGAATCTCATTATCCCGAAACTCCTGCCCTGAATCACCTACCCTGAAACTCATGCCCTGAATCTCATGCCCTGAAACTCCTGCACTGAAACTCATGCCATGTATCTCATATCCTGAAACTCACGCCCTGAATCACATGCCCTGAAACTCCTGCCCTGAAACTCATGCCCTGAAACTCATTCCCTGAATCTCCTGTCCTGAAACTCATGCCCTGAATCTCATGCCCTGAATCTCATGCCCTGAAACTCCTGCACTGAAACACCTGCCCTGAATCTCCTTCCCTGAAAATCATGCCCTGAATCTCATGCCCTGAATCTCATGCTCTGAAACTCGTGCACTGAATCTCATGCCCTCAAGTTCCTGCCCTGAAACTCATGCCCTGAATCTCATGCCCTGAAACTCCTGCACTGAAACTCATGCCCTGAATCTCATGACCTGAAACTCATGCCCTGAACCTCATGCCCTGAAACTCAAGCCCTGAATCGAATGCCCTGAAACTCTTGCCCTAATCACATACCCTGAAACTTCTGCCCTGAAACTCCTGCACTGAATCTCATGCCATGAATCTCATATCCTGAAACTCACGCCCTGAATCACATGCCCTTAAACTCCTGCCCTGAAACTCATGCCCTGAAACTCATGCCCTGAAACTCATGCCCAGAATCTCCTTTCCTGAAACTCATGCCCTGAATCTCATGCCCTGAATCTCATGCCCTGAAACTCCTGCACTGAAACAGCAGCCCTGAATCTCCTGCCCTGAAAATCATGCCCTGAATCTCATGCCCTGAATCTCATGCTCTGAAACTCGTGCACTGAATCTCATGCCCTCAAGTTCCTGCACTGAAACTCATGCCCTGAATCTCATGCCCTGAAACTCATGCCCTGAACCTCATGCCCTGAAACTCAAGCCCTGAATCTCATGCCCTGAAACTCATGCCCTAAATCACATACCCTGAAACTCCTGCCCTGAAACTCATGCACTGAAACTCATGCCCTGAATCACATGCCCTAAAACTTCGGCCCTGAATCATCTGCCCAGAAACTCATGCCCTGAATTACATGCCCTGAAATACCTGCCCTGAATCTCATGCCCTGAAACTCATGCCCTGAATCTCATGTCCTGAAACTCCTGCCCTCAAACTGATGCACTGAAACTCATGCCCTGAATCTCATGCCTTGAAACTCCTGCCCTCAAACTCATGCACTGAAACTTATGCTTTGAATCTCATGCCCTGAAACTCCTTCACTGAAACTCATGCCATGAATCTCATGCCCTGAAACTCCTGCACTGAAACACCTGCCCTGAATCTCCTGCCCTGAAAATCATGCCCTGATTCTCATGCCCTGAATCTCATGCTCTGAAACTCATGCACTGAATCGCATGCCCTCAAGTTCCTGGACTGTAACTCATGCCCTGAATCTCATGACCTGAAACTCATGCCCTGAACCTCATGCCCTGAAACTCAAGCCCTGAATCACATGCCCTAAAACTCCTGCCCTGAAACTCATGCCCTGAAACTCATGCCCTGAAACTCATGCCCTGAATCTCCTGTCCTAAAACTCATGCCCTGAATCTCATGCCCTGAATCTCACGCCCTGAAACTCCTGCAGTGAAACACCTGCCCTGAATCTCTTGACCTGAAACTCATGCCCTGAATCTCATGCCCTGAATCTCACGCTCTGAAACTCGTGCACTGAATCTCATGACCTCAATTTCCTGCACTGAAACTCATGCCCTGAATATCATGTCCTGAAACTCCTGCCCTGAATCACCTACCCTGAAACTCATGCCCTGAATCTCATGCCCTGAAACTCCTGCACTGAAACTCATGCCATGAATCTCATATCCTGAAACTCACGCCCTGAATCACATGCCCTGAAACTCCTGCCCTGAAACTCATGCCCTGAAACTCATGCCCTGAATCTCCTGTCCTGAAACTCATGCCCTGAATCTCATGCCCTGAAACACCTGCCCTGAATCTCATGCCCTGAATCTCATGCCCTGAATCTCATGCTCTGAAACTCGTGCACTGAATCTCATGCCCTGAATCTCATGCTCTGAAACTCATGCACTGAATCTCATGCCCTCAAGTTCCTGGACTGAAACTCATGCCCTGAATCTCATGACCTGAAAATCATGCTCTGAACCTCATGCCCTGAAACTCAAGCCCTGAATCTCATGCCCTGAAACTCATGCCCTAAATCACATACCCTGAAACTCCTGCCCTAAAACTCATGCACTGAATCTCATGCCCTAAAACTCCTGCCCTGAAACTCATGCCCTGAAACTCATGCTCTGAAACTCATGCATTGAATCTCCTGTCCTAAAACTCATGCCCTGAATCTTATGCCCTGAATCTCACGCTCTGAAAGTCGTGCACTGAATCTCATGACCTCAAGTTCCTGCACTGAAACTCATGACCTGAATCTCATTATCCCGAAACTCCTGCCCTGAATCACCTACCCTGAAACTCATGCCCTGAATCTCATGCCCTGAAACTCCTGCACTGAAACTCATGCCATGTATCTCATATCCTGAAACTCACGCCCTGAATCACATGCCCTGAAACTCCTGCCCTGAAACTCATGCCCTGAAACTCATTCCCTGAATCTCCTGTCCTGAAACTCATGCCCTGAATCTCATGCCCTGAATCTCATGCCCTGAAACTCCTGCACTGAAACACCTGCCCTGAATCTCCTTCCCTGAAAATCATGCCCTGAATCTCATGCCCTGAATCTCATGCTCTGAAACTCGTGCACTGAATCTCATGCCCTCAAGTTCCTGCCCTGAAACTCATGCCCTGAATCTCATGCCCTGAAACTCCTGCACTGAAACTCATGCCCTGAATCTCATGACCTGAAACTCATGCCCTGAACCTCATGCCCTGAAACTCAAGCCCTGAATCGAATGCCCTGAAACTCTTGCCCTAATCACATACCCTGAAACTTCTGCCCTGAAACTCCTGCACTGAATCTCATGCCATGAATCTCATATCCTGAAACTCACGCCCTGAATCACATGCCCTTAAACTCCTGCCCTGAAACTCATGCCCTGAAACTCATGCCCTGAAACTCATGCCCAGAATCTCCTTTCCTGAAACTCATGCCCTGAATCTCATGCCCTGAATCTCATGCCCTGAAACTCCTGCACTGAAACACCTGCCCTGAATCTCCTGCCCTGAAAATCATGCCCTGAATCTCATGCCCTGAATCTCATGCTCTGAAACTCGTGCACTGAATCTCATGCCCTCAAGTTCCTGCACTGAAACTCATGCCCTGAATCTCATGCCCTGAAACTCATGCCCTGAACCTCATGCCCTGAAACTCAAGCCCTGAATCTCATGCCCTGAAACTCATGCCCTAAATCACATACCCTGAAACTCCTGCCCTGAAACTCATGCACTGAAACTCATGCCCTGAATCACATGCCCTAAAACTTCGGCCCTGAATCATCTGCCCAGAAACTCATGCCCTGAATTACATGCCCTGAAATACCTGCCCTGAATCTCATGCCCTGAAACTCATGCCCTGAATCTCATGTCCTGAAACTCCTGCCCTCAAACTGATGCACTGAAACTCATGCCCTGAATCTCATGCCTTGAAACTCCTGCCCTCAAACTCATGCACTGAAACTTATGCTTTGAATCTCATGCCCTGAAACTCCTTCACTGAAACTCATGCCATGAATCTCATGCCCTGAAACTCCTGCACTGAAACACCTGCCCTGAATCTCCTGCCCTGAAAATCATGCCCTGATTCTCATGCCCTGAATCTCATGCTCTGAAACTCATGCACTGAATCGCATGCCCTCAAGTTCCTGGACTGTAACTCATGCCCTGAATCTCATGACCTGAAACTCATGCCCTGAACCTCATGCCCTGAAACTCAAGCCCTGAATCACATGCCCTAAAACTCCTGCCCTGAAACTCATGCCCTGAAACTCATGCCCTGAAACTCATGCCCTGAATCTCCTGTCCTAAAACTCATGCCCTGAATCTCATGCCCTGAATCTCACGCCCTGAAACTCCTGCAGTGAAACACCTGCCCTGAATCTCTTGACCTGAAACTCATGCCCTGAATCTCATGCCCTGAATCTCACGCTCTGAAACTCGTGCACTGAATCTCATGACCTCAATTTCCTGCACTGAAACTCATGCCCTGAATATCATGTCCTGAAACTCCTGCCCTGAATCACCTACCCTGAAACTCATGCCCTGAATCTCATGCCCTGAAACTCCTGCACTGAAACTCATGCCATGAATCTCATATCCTGAAACTCACGCCCTGAATCACATGCCCTGAAACTCCTGCCCTGAAACTCATGCCCTGAAACTCATGCCCTGAATCTCCTGTCCTGAAACTCATGCCCTGAATCTCATGCCCTGAAACACCTGCCCTGAATCTCATGCCCTGAATCTCATGCTCTGAAACTCGTGCACTGAATCTCATGCCCTCAAGTTCCTGCACTGAAACTCATGCCCTGAATCTCATGCCCTGAAACTCATGCCCTAAATCACATACCCTGAAACTCCTGCCCTGAAACTCATGCACTGAATCTCATGCCCTGAATCACATGCCCTAAAACTCCTGCCCTGAATCATCTGCCCAGAAACTCATGCCCTGAATTACATGCCCTGAAATACCTGCCCTGAATCTCATGCCCTGAAACTCATGCCCTGAATCTCATGCCCTGAAACTCCTGCCCTCAAACTCATGCACTGAAACTCATGCCCTGAATCTCATGCCTTGAAACTCCTGCCCTCAAACTCACGCACTGAAACTCATGCCCTGAATCTCATGCCTTGAAACTGCTGTCCTGAATCTCATGCCCTGAAACTCATGCCCTGAATCTCATGCCCTGAAACTCCTGCACTGAAACTCATGCCATGAATCTCATATCCTGAAACTCACGCCCTGAA
The DNA here is from genome assembly GCF_030028105.1 of Mobula birostris. Classification (NCBI taxonomy): domain Eukaryota; kingdom Metazoa; phylum Chordata; class Chondrichthyes; order Myliobatiformes; family Myliobatidae; genus Mobula; species Mobula birostris. The sequence continues at coordinate 12,847 of NW_027277518.1, forward strand.
TTACATGCCCTGAAACTTCTGCCCTGAAACTCATGCCCTGAAACTCAAGCCCTGAAACTCATGCCCTGAATCTCCTGTCCTGAAACTCATGCCCTGAATCTCATGCCCTCAAGTTCCTGCACTGAAACTCATGCCCTGAAACTCATGTCCTGAATCTCATTCCCTGAAACTCATGTCCTGAAACTTATGCCCTGAAACTCATGCCCTTAAACTCATGCCCTGAATCTCATGCCCTGAATCTCATGCCCTGAAAGTCCTGAACTGAAACACCTGCCCTGAATCTCCTGCCCTGAAAATCATGCCCTGAATCTCATGCTCTGAATCTCATGCTCTGAAACTCATGCACTGAATCTCATGCCCTCAAGTTCCTGGACTGAAACTCATGCCCTGAATCTCATGACCTGAAACTCATGCCCTGAACCTCATGCCCTGAAACTCAAGCCCTGAATATCATGCTCTGAAACTCATGCCCTAAATCACATACCCAGAAACTCCTGCCCTGAAACTCATGCACTGAAACTCATGCCCTGAATCACATGCCCTACAACTCCTGCCCTGAAACTCATGCCCTGAAACTCATGCACTGAATCTCCTGTACTAAATCTCATGCCCTGAATCTCATGCCCTGAATCTCAAGCCCTGAAACTCTTGCAGTGAAACACCTGCCCTGAATCTCCTGCCCTGAAACTCATGCCCTGAATCTCATGCCCTGAATCTCATGCTCTGAAACTCGTGCACTGAATCTCATGACCTCAAGTTCCTGCACTGAAACCCATGCCCTGAATCTCATGTCCTGAAACTCCTGCCCTGAATCACCTACCCTGAAACTCATGCTCTGAATCTCATGCCCTGAAACTCCTGCACTGAAACTCATGCCATGAATCTCATATCCTGAAACTCACGCCCTGAATCACATGCCCTGAAACTCCTGCCCTGAAACTCATGCCCTGAAACTCATGTCCTGAAACTCATGCCCTGAATCTCCTGCCCTGAAACTCATGCCCTGAATCTCATGCCCTGAATCTCATGCCCTGAAACTCCTGCACTGAAACACCTGCTCTGAATCTCCTGCCCTGAAAATCATGCACTGAATCTCATGCCCTGAATCTCATGCTCTGAAACTCATGCACTGAATCTCATGCCTTCAAGTTCCTGGACTGAAACTCATGCCCTGAATCTCATGACCTGAAACTCATGCCCTGAACCTCATGCCCTGAAACTCAAGCCCTGAATCTCATGCCCTGAAACTCATGCCCTAAATCACATACCCTGAAACTCCTGCCCTGAAACTCATGCACTGAAACTCATGCCCTAAAACTCCTCCCCTGAAACTCCTGCCCTGAAACTCATGCCCTGAAACTCATGCCCTGAATCTCCTGTCCTAAAACTCATGCCCTGAATCTCATGCCCTGAAACTCCTGCACTGAAACTCATGCCATGAATCTCATATCCTGAAACTCACGCCCTGAATCACATGCCCTGAAACTCCTGCCCTGAAACTCATGCCCTGAAACTCATGCCCTGAATCTCCTGTCCTGAAACTCATGCCCTGAATATCATGCCCTGAATCTCATGCCCTGAAACTCCTGCACTGAAACACCTGCCCTGAATCTCCTGCCCTGAAAATCATGCCCTGAATCTCATGCTCTGAAACTCATGCACTGAGTCTCATGCCCTGAAACTCCTGCCCTCAAACTGATGCACTGAAACTCATGCCCTGAATCTCATGCCTTGAAACTCCTGCCCTCAAACTCATGCACTGAAACTTATGCCTTGAATCTCATGCCCTGAAACTCCTTCACTGAAACTCATGCCATGAATCTCATATCCTGAAACTCACGCCCTGAATCACATGCCCCGAAACTCCTGCCCTGAAACTCATGGCCTGAAACTCATGCCCTGAAACTCATGCCCTGAATCTCATGCCCTGAATCTCATGCCCTGAAACTCCTGCACTGAAACACCTGCCCTGAATCTCCTGCCCTGAAAATCATGCCCTGATTCTCATGCCCTGAATCTCATGCTCTGAAACTCATGCACTGAATCGCATGCCCTCAAGTTCCTGGACTGTAACTCATGCCCTGAATCTCATGACCTGAAACTCATGCCCTGAACCTCATGCCCTGAAACTCAAGCCCTGAATCACATGCCCTAAAACTCCTGCCCTGAAACTCATGCCCTGAAACTCATGCCCTGAAACTCATGCCCTGAATCTCCTGTCCTAAAACTCATGCCCTGAATCTCATGCCCTGAATCTCACGCCCTGAAACTCCTGCAGTGAAACACCTGCCCTGAATCTCTTGACCTGAAACTCATGCCCTGAATCTCATGCCCTGAATCTCACGCTCTGAAACTCGTGCACTGAATCTCATGACCTCAATTTCCTGCACTGAAACTCATGCCCTGAATATCATGTCCTGAAACTCCTGCCCTGAATCACCTACCCTGAAACTCATGCCCTGAATCTCATGCCCTGAAACTCCTGCACTGAAACTCATGCCATGAATCTCATATCCTGAAACTCACGCCCTGAATCACATGCCCTGAAACTCATGCCCTGAAACTCATGCCCTGAATCTCCTGTCCTGAAACTCATGCCCTGAATCTCATGCCCTGAAACACCTGCCCTGAATCTCATGCCCTGAATCTCATGCTCTGAAACTCCTTCACTGAATCTCATGACCTGAAACTCATGCCCTGAACCTCATGCCCTGAAACTCAAGCCCTGAATCACATGCCCTAAAACTCCTGCCCTGAAACTCATGCCCTGAAACTCATGCCCTGAAACTCATGCCCTGAATCTCCTGTCCTAAAACTCATGCCCTGAATCTCATGCCCTGAATCTCACGCCCTGAAACTCCTGCAGTGAAACACCTGCCCTGAATCTCTTGCCCTGAAACTCATGCCCTGAATCTCATGCCCTGAATCTCACGCTCTGAAACTCGTGCACTGAATCTCATGACCTCAATTTCCTGCACTGAAACTCATGCCCTGAATATCATGTCCTGAAACTCCTGCACTGAAACTCATGCCATGAATCTCATATCCTGAAACTCACGCCCTGAATCACATGCCCTGAAACTCCTGCCCTGAAACTCATGCCCTGAAACTCATGCCCTGAATCTCCTGTCCTGAAACTCATGCCCTGAATCTCATGCCCTGAAACACCTGCCCTGAATCTCATGCCCTGAATCTAAAGCTCTGAAACTCGTGCACTGAATCTCATGCCCTCAAGTTCCTGCACTGAAACTCATGCCCTGAATCTCATGCCCTGAAACTCATGCCCTGAACCTCATGCCCTGAAACTCAAGCCCTGAATCTCATGCCCTGAAACTCATTCCCTAAATCACATACCCTGAAACTCCTGCCCTGAAACTCATGCACTGAAACTCATGCCCTGAATCACATGCCCTAAAACTCCTGCCCTGAATCATCTGCCCAGAAACTCATGCCCTGAATTACATGCCCTGAAATACCTGCCCTGAATCTCATGCCCTGAAACTCATGCCCTGAATCTCATGCCCTGAAACTCCTGCCCTCAAACTCATGCACTGAAACTCATGCCCTGAATCTCATGCCTTGAATCTCCTGCCCTCAAACTCACGCACTGAAACTCATGCCCTGAATCTCATGCCTTGAAACTGCTGTCCTGAATCTCATGCCCTTAAACTCATGCCCTGAATCTCATGCCCTGAAACTCCTGCACTGAAACTCATGCCATGAATCTCATATCCTGAAACTCACGCCCTGAATTACATGCCCTGAAACTTCTGCCCTGAAACTCATGCCCTGAATCTCATGCCCTGAATCTCATGCTCTGAAACTCGTGCACTGAATCTCATGACCTCAAGTTCCTGCACTGAAACTCATGCCCTGAATCTCATGTCCTGAAACTCCTGCCCTGAATCACCTACCCTGAAACTCATGCTCTGAATCTCATGCCCTGAAACTCCTGCACTGAAACTCATGCCATGAATCTCATATCCTGAAACTCACGCCCTGAATCACATGCCCTGAAACTCCTGCCCTGAAACTCATGCCCTGAAACTCATGTCCTGAAACTCATGCCCTGAATCTCCTGCCCTGAAACTCATGCCCTGAATCTCATGCCCTGAATCTCATGCCCTGAAACTCCTGCACTGAAACACCTGCCCTGAATCTCCTGCCCTGAAAATCATGCCCTGAATCTCATGCCCTGAATCTCATGCTCTGAAACTCGTGCACTGAATCTCATGCCCTCAAGTTCCTGCACTGAAACTCATGCCCTGAATCTCATGCCCTGAAACTCATGCCCTGAACCTCATGCCCTGAAACTCAAGCCCTGAATCTCATGCCCTGAAACTCATGCCCTAAATCACATACCCTGAAACTCCTGCCCTGAAACTCATGCACTGAAACTCATGCCCTGAATCACATGCCCTAAAACTCCTGCCCTGAATCATATGCCCAGAATCTCATGCCCTGAATTACATGCCCTGAAATACCTGCCCTGATCTCATGCCCTGAAACTCATGCCCTGAATCTCATGCCCTGAAAATCCTTCCCTCAAACTCATGCACTGAAACTCATGCCCTGAATCTCATGCCTTGAAACTCCTGCCCTCAAACTCATGCACAGAAACTCATGCCCTGAATCTCATGCCCTGAAACTCCTGCACTGAAACTCATGCCATGAATCTCATATCCTGAAACTCACGCCCTGAATCACATGCCCTGAAACTCCTGCCCTGAAACTCATGCCCTGAAACTCATGTCCTGAAACTCATGCCCTGAATCTCCTGCCCTGAAACTCATGCCCTGAATCTCATGCCCTGAATCTCATGCCCTGAAACTCCTGCACTGAAACACCTGCCCTGAATCTCCTGCCCTGAAAATCATGCCCTGAATCTCATGCCCTGAATCTCATGCTCTGAAACTCGTGCACTGAATCTCATGCCCTCAAGTTCCTGCACTGAAACTCATGCCCTGAATCTCATGCCCTGAAACTCATGCCCTGAACCTCATGCCCTGAAACTCATGCCCTGAATCTCCTGTCCTAAAACTCATTGCCTGAATCTCATGCCCTGAATCTCACGCTCTGAAAGTCGTGCACTGAATCTCATGACCTCAAGTTCCTGCACTGAAACTCATGCCCTGAATCTCATGTCCTGAAACTCCTGCCCTGAATCACCTACCCTGAAACTCATGCCCTGAATCTCATGCCCTGAAACTCCTGCACTGAAACTCATGCCATGAATCTCATATCCTGAAACTCACGCCCTGAATCACATGCCCTGAAACTCCTGCCCTGAAACTCATGCCCTGAAACTCATGCCCTGAAACTCCTGCACTGAAACAGCTGCCCTGAATCTCCTGCCCTGAAAATCATGCCCTGAATCTCATGCCCTCAATCTCATGCTCTGAAACTCGTGCACTGAATCTCATGCCCTCAAGTTCCTGCACTGAAACTCATGCCCTGAATCTCATGCCCTGAAACTCATGCCCTGAACCTCATGCCCTGAAACTCAAGCCCTGAATGTCATGCCCTGAAACTCATGCCCTAAATCACATACCCTGAAACTCCTGCCCTGAAACTCATGCACTGAAACTCATGCCCTGAATCTCATGACCTGAAACTCATGCCCTGAACCTCATGCACTGAAACTCATGCCCTGAATCTCATGCCTTGAAACTCCTGCCCTCAAACTCATGCACTGAAACTCATGCCCTGAAACTCCTGCACTGAAACTCATGCCATGAATCTCATATCCTGAAACTCACGCGCTGATTCACATGCCCTGAAACTCCTGCCCTGAAACTCATGCCCTGAAACTCATGCCCTGAATCTCATGCCCTGAATCTCACGCTCTGAAACTCGTGCACTGAATCTCATGACCTCAAGTTCCTGCACTGAAACTCATGCCCTGAATCTCATGTCCTGAAACTCATGCCCTGAATCTCATGCCCTCAAGTTCCTGCACTGAAACTCATGCCCTGAAACTCATGTCCTGAATCTCATTCCCTGAAACTCATGTCCTGAAACTTATGCCCTGAAACTCATGCCCTTAAACTCATGCCCTGAATCTCATGCCCTGAATCTCATGCCCTGAAAGTCCTGAACTGAAACACCTGCCCTGAATCTCCTGCCCTGAAAATCATGCCCTGAATCTCATGCCCTGAATCTCATGCTCTGAAACTCATGCACTGAATCTCATGCCCTCAACTTCCTGGACTGAAACTCATGCTATGAATCTCATGACCTGAAACTCATGCCCTGAACCTCATGCCCTGAAACTCAAGCCCTGAATCTCATGCCCTGAAACTCATGCCCTAAATCACATACCAAGAAACTCCTGCCCTGAAACTCATGCATTGAAACTCATGCCCTGAATCACATGCCCTACAACTCCTGCCCTGAAACTCATGCCCTGAAACTCATGCACTGAATCTCCTGTACTAAATCTCATGCCCTGAATCTCATGCCCTGAAACTCTTGCAGTGAAACACCTGCCCTGAATCTCCTGCCCTGAAACTCATGCCCTGAATCTCATGCCTGAATCTCATGCTCTGAAACTCGTGCACTGAATCTCATGACCTCAAGTTCCTGCACTGAAACTCATGCCCTGAATCTCATGTCCTGAAACTCCTGCCCTGAATCACCTACCCTGAAACTCATGCTCTGAATCTCATGCCCTGAAAATCCTGCACTGAAACTCATGCCATGAATCTCATATCCTGAAACTCACGCCCTGAATCACATGCCCTGAAACTCCTGCCCTGGAACTCATGCCCTGAAACTCATGTCCTGAAACTCATGCCCTGAATCTCATGCCCTGAATCTCACGCTTTGAAACTCGTGCACTGAATCTCATGACCTCAAGTTCCTGCACTGAAACTCATGCCCTGAATCTCATGCCTTGAAACTCCTGCCCTCAAACTCATGCACAGAAACTCATGCCCTGAATCTGATGCCCTGAAACTCCTGCACTGAAACTCATGCCATGAATCTCATATCCTGAAACTCACGCCCTGAATCACATGCTCTGAAACTCCTGCCCTGAAACTCATGCCCTGAAACTCATGCCCTGAATCTCATGCCCTGAATCTCATGCCCTGAAACTCCTGCACTGAAACACCTGCTCTGAATCTCCTGCCCTGAAAATCATGCACTGAATCTCATGCCCTCAATCTCATGCTCTGAACTCATGCACTGAATCTCATGCCTTCAATGTTCCTGGACTGAAACTCATGCCCTGAATCTCATGACCTGAAACTCATGCCCTGAACCTCATGCCCTGAAACTCAAGCCCTGAATCTCATGCCCTGAAACTCATGCCCTAAATCACATACCCTGAAACTCCTGCCCTGAAACTCATGCACTGAAACTCATGCCTAAAACTCCTGCCCTGAAACTCCTGCCCTGAAACTCATGCCCCTGAACTCATGCCCTGAATCTCCTGTCCTAAATCTCATGCCCTGAATCTCATGCCCTGAAACTCCTGCACTGAAACTCATGCCATGAATCTCATATCCTGAAACTCACGCCCTGAATCACATGCCCTGAAACTCCTGCCCTGAAACTCATGCCCTGAAACTCATGCCCTGAATCTCCTGTCCTGAAACTCATGCCCTGAATCTCATGCCCTGAATCTCATGCCCTGAAACTCCTGCACTGAAACACCTGCCCTGAATCTCCTGCCCTGAAAATCATGCCCTGAATCTCATGCTCTGAAACTCATGCACTGAGTCTCATGCCCTGAAACTCCTGACCTCAAACTGATGCACTGAAACTCATGCCCTGAATCTCATGCCTTGAAACTCCTGCCCTCAAACTCATGCACTGAAACTCATGCCCTGAATCTCATGTCCTGAAACTCCTGCCCTGAATCACCTACCCTGAAACTCATGCTCTGAATCTCATGCCCTGAAACTTCTGCACTGAAACTCATGCCATGAATCTCATATCCTGAAACTCACGCCCTGAATCACATGCCCTGAAACTCCTGCCCTGAAACTCATGCCCTGAAACTCATGTCCTGAAACTCATGCCCTGAATCTCCTGCCTGAAACTCATGCCCTGAATCTCATGCCCTGAATCTCATGCCCTGAAACTCCTGCACTGAAACACCTGCCCTGAATCTCCTGCCCTGAAAATCATGCCCTGAATCTCATGCCCTGAATCTCATGCTCTGAAACTCGTGCACTGAATCTCATGCCCTCAAGTTCCTGCACTGAAACTCATGCCCTGAATCTCATGCCCTGAAACTCATGCCCTGAACCTCATGCCCTGAAACTCAAGCCTGAATCTCATGCCCTGAAACTCATGCCCTAAATCACATACCCTGAAACTCCTGCCCTGAAACTCATGCACTGAAACTCATGCCCTGAATCACATGCCCTAAAACTCCTGCCCTGAATCATATGCCCAGAATCTCATGCCCTGAATTACATGCCCTGAAATACCTGCTCTGATCTCATGCCCTGAAACTCATGCCCTGAATCTCATGCCCTGAAAATCCTTCCCTCAAACTCATGCACTGAAACTCATGCCCTGAATCTCATGCCTTGAAACTCCTGCCCTCAAACTCATGCACAGAAACTCTGCCCTGAATCTCATGCCCTGAAACTCCTGCACTGAAACTCATGCCATGAATCTCATATCCTGAAACTCACGCCCTGAATCACATGCCCTGAAACTCCTGCCCTGAAACTCATGCCCTGAAACTCATGTCCTGAAACTCATGCCCTGAATCTCCTGCCCTGAAACTCATGCCCTGAATCTCATGCCCTGAATCTCATGCCCTGAAACTCCTGCACTGAAACACCTGCCCTGAATCTCCTGCCCTGAAAATCATGCCCTGAATCTCATGCCCTGAATCTCATGCTCTGAAACTCGTGCACTGAATCTCATGCCCTCAAGTTCCTGCACTGAAACTCATGCCCTGAATCTCATGCCCTGAAACTCATGCCCTGAACCTCATGCCCTGAAACTCATGCCCTGAATCTCCTGTCCTAAAACTCATTGCCTGAATCTCATGCCCTGAATCTCACGCTCTGAAAGTCGTGCACTGAATCTCATGACCTCAAGTTCCTGCACTGAAACTCATGCCCTGAATCTCATGTCCTGAAACTCCTGCCCTGAATCACCTACCCTGAAACTCATGCCCTGAATCTCATGCCCTGAAACTCCTGCACTGAAACTCATGCCATGAATCTCATATCCTGAAACTCACGCCCTGAATCACATGCCCTGAAACTCCTGCCCTGAAACTCATGCCCTGAAACTCATGCCCTGAAACTCCTGCACTGAAACAGCTGCCCTGAATCTCCTGCCCTGAAAATCATGCCCTGAATCTCATGCCCTCAATCTCATGCTCTGAAACTCGTGCACTGAATCTCATGCCCTCAAGTTCCTGCACTGAAACTCATGCCCTGAATCTCATGCCCTGAAACTCATGCCCTGAACCTCATGCCCTGAAACTCAAGCCCTGAATGTCATGCCCTGAAACTCATGCCCTAAATCACATACCCTGAAACTCCTGCCCTGAAACTCATGCACTGAAACTCATGCCCTGAATCTCATGACCTGAAACTCATGCCCTGAACCTCATGCACTGAAACTCATGCCCTGAATCTCATGCCTTGAAACTCCTGCCCTCAAACTCATGCACTGAAACTCATGCCTGAAACTCCTGCACTGAAACTCATGCCATGAATCTCATATCCTGAAACTCACGCGCTGATTCACATGCCCTGAAACTCCTGCCTGAAACTCATGCCCTGAAACTCATGCCCTGAATCTCATGCCCTGAATCTCATGCCCTGAATCTCACGCTCTGAAACTCGTGCACTGAATCTCATGACCTCAAGTTCCTGCACTGAAACTCATGCCCTGAATCTCATGTCCTGAAACTCATGCCCTGAATCTCATGCCCTCAAGTTCCTGCACTGAAACTCATGCCCTGAAACTCATGTCCTGAATCTCATTCCCTGAAACTCATGGTCCTGAAACTTATGCCCTGAAACTCATGCCCTTAAACTCATGCCCTGAATCTCATGCCCTGAATCTCATGCCCTGAAAGTCCTGAACTGAAACACCTGCCCTGAATCTCCTGCCCTGAAAATCATGCCCTGAATCTCATGCCCTGAATCTCATGCTCTGAAACTCATGCACTGAATCTCATGCCCTCAACTTCCTGGACTGAAACTCATGCCCTGAATCTCATGACCTGAAACTCATGCCCTGACCTCATGCCCTGAAACTCAAGCCCTGAATCTCATGCCCTGAAACTCATGCCCTAAATCACATACCAGAAACTCCTGCCCTGAAACTCATGCACTGAAACTCATGCCCTGAATCACATGCCCTACAACTCCTGCCCTGAAACTCATGCCCTGAAACTCATGCACTGAATCTCCTGTACTAAATCTCATGCCCTGAATCTCATGCCCTGAAACTCTTGCAGTGAAACACCTGCCCTGAATCTCCTGCCCTGAAACTCATGCCCTGAATCTCATGCCCTGAATCTCATGCTCTGAAACTCGTGCACTGAATCTCATGACCTCAAGTTCCTGCACTGAAACTCATGCCCTGAATCTCATGTCCTGAAACTCCTGCCCTGAATCACCTACCCTGAAACTCATGCTCTGAATCTCATGCCCTGAAAATCCTGCACTGAATCTCATGCCATGAATCTCATATCCTGAAACTCACGCCCTGAATCACATGCCCTGAAACTCCTGCCCTGAAACTCATGCCCTGAAACTCATGTCCTGAAACTCATGCCCTGAATCTCATGCCCTGAATCTCACGCTTTGAAACTCGTGCACTGAATCTCATGACCTCAAGTTCCTGCACTGAAACTCATGCCCTGATCTCATGCCTTGAAACTCCTGCCCTCAAACTCATGCACAGAAACTCATGCCCTGAATCTCATGCCCTGAAACTCCTGCACTGAAACTCATGCCATGAATCTCATATCCTGAAACTCACGCCCTGAATCACATGCTCTGAAACTCCTGCCCTGAAACTCATGCCCTGAAACTCATGCCCTGAATCTCATGCCCTGAAACTCATGCCTGAAACTCCTGCACTGAAACACCTGCTCTGAATCTCCTGCCCTGAAAATCATGCACTGAATCTCATGCCCTGAATCTCATGCTCTGAAACTCATGCACTGAATCTCATGCCTTCAAGTTCTGGACTGAAACTCATGCCCTGAATCTCATGACCTGAAACTCATGCCCTGAACCTCATGCCCTGAAACTCAAGCCCTGAATCTCATGCCCTGAAACTCATGCCCTAAATCACATACCCTGAAACTCCTGCCCTGAACTCATGCACTGAACTCATGCCCTAAAACTCCTGCCCTGAAACTCCTGCCCTGAAACTCATGCCCTGAAACTCATGCCCTGAATCTCCTGTCCTAAATCTCATGCCCTGAATCTCATGCCCTGAAACTCCTGCACTGAAACTCATGCCATGAATCTCATATCCTGAAACTCACGCCCTGAATCACATGCCCTGAAACTCCTGCCCTGAAACTCATGCCCTGAAACTCATGCCCTGAATCTCCTGTCCTGAAACTCCATGCCCTGAATCTCATGCCCTGAATCTCATGCCCTGAAACTCCTGCACTGAAACACCTGCCCTGAATCTCCTGCCCTGAAAATCATGCCCTGAATCTCATGCTCTGAAACTCATGCACTGAGTCTCATGCCCTGAAACTCCTGACCTCAAACTGATGCACTGAAACTCATGCCCTGAATCTCATGCCTTGAAACTCCTGCCCTCAAACTCATGCACTGAAACTTATGCCTTGAATCTCATGCCCTGAAACTCCTTCACTGAAACTCATGCCATGAATCTCATATCCTGAAACTCACGCCTGAATCACATGCCCCGAAACTCCTGCCCTGAAACTCATGGCCTGAAACTCATGCCCTGAAACTCATGCCTGAATCTCATGCCCTGAATCTCATGCCCTGAAACTCCTGCACTGAAACCACCTGCCCTGAATCTCCTACCCTGAAAATCATGCCCTGATTCTCATGCCCTGAATCTCATGCTCTGAAACTCCTTCACTGAATCTCATGACCTGAAACTCATGCCCTGAACCTCACGCCCTGAATCACATGCCCTGAAACTCCTGCCCTGAAACTCATGCCCTGAAACTCATGCCCTGAATCTCCTGTCCTGAAACTCATGCCCTGAATCTCATGCCCTGAAACACCTGCCCTGAATCTCATGCCCTGAATCTCATGCTCTGAAACTCGTGCACTGAATCTCATGCCCTCAAGTTCCTGCACTGAAACTCATGCCCTGAATCTCATGCCCTGAAACTCATGCCCTGAACCTCATGCCCTGAAACTCAAGCCCTGAATCTCATGCCCTGAAACTCATTCCCTAAATCACATACCCTGAAACTCCTGCCTGAAACTCATGCACTGAAACTCATGCCCTGAATCACATGCCCTAAAACTCCTGCCCTGAATCATCTGCCCAGAAACTCATGCCCTGAATTACATGCCCTGAAATACCTGCCCTGAATCTCATGCCCTGAAATTCATGCCCTGAATCTCATGCCCTGAAACTCCTGCCCTCAAACTCATGCACTGAAACTCATGCCCTGAATCTCATGCCTTGAAACTCCTGCCCTCAAACTCACGCACTGAAACTCATGCCCTGAATCTCATGCCTTGAAACTGCTGTCCTGAATCTCATGCCCTTAAACTCATGCCCTGAATCTCATGCCCTGAAACTCCTGCACTGAAACTCATGCCATGAATCTCATATCCTGAAACTCACGCCCTGAATTACATGCCCTGAAACTTCTGCCCTGAAACTCATGCTTTGAATCTCATGCCCTGAATCTCATGCTCTGAAACTCGTGCACTGAATCTCATGACCTCAAGTTCCTGCACTGAAACTCATGCCTGAATCTCATGTCCTGAAACTCCTGCCCTGAATCACCTACCCTGAAACTCATGCTCTGAATCTCATGCCCTGAAACTCTGCACTGAAACTCATGCCATGAATCTCATATCTTGAACTCACGCCCTGAATCACATGCCCTGAAACTCCTGCCTGAAACTCATGCCCTGAAACTCATGTCCTGAAACTCATGCCCTGAATCTCCTGCCCTGAAACTCATGCCCTGAATCTCATGCCCTGAATCTCATGCCCTGAAACTCCTGCACTGAAACACCTGCCCTGAATCTCCTGCCCTGAAAATCATGCCCTGAATCTCATGCCCTGAATCTCATGCTCTGAAACTCGTGCACTGAATCTCATGCCCTCAAGTTCCTGCACTGAAACTCATGCCCTGAATCTCATGCCCTGAAACTCATGCCCTGAACCTCATGCCCTGAAACTCAAGCCCTGAATCTCATGCCCTGAAACTCATGCCCTAAATCACATACCCTGAAACTCCTGCCCTGAAACTCATGCACTGAAACTCATGCCCTGAATCACATGCATTAAAACTCCTGCCCTGAATCATATGCCCAGAATCTCATGCCCTTAATTACATGCCCTGAAATACCTGCCCTGATCTCATGCCCTGAAACTCATGCCCTGAATCTCATGCCCTGAAACTCCTTCCCTCAAACTCATGCACTGAAACTCATGCCCTGAATCTCATGCCTTGAAACTCCTGCCCTCAAACTCATGCACAGAAACTCATGCCCTGAATCTCATGCCCTGAAACTCCTGCACTGAAACTCATGCCATGAATCTCATATCCTGAAACTCACGCCCTGAATCACATGCTCTGAAACTCCTGCCCTTAAACTCATGCCCTGAAACTCATGCCCTGAATCTCATGCCCTGATCTCATGCCCTGAAACTCCTGCACTGAAACACCTGCTCTGAATCTCATGCTCTGAAACTCATGCACTGAATCTCATGCCTTCAAGTTCCTGGACTGAAACTCATGCCCTGAATCTCATGACCTGAAACTCATGCCCTGAACCTCATGCCCTGAAACTCAAGCCCTGAATCTCATGCCCTGAAACTCATGCCCTAAATCACATACCCTGAAACTCCTGCCCTGAAACTCAAGCACTGAAACTCATGCCCTAAAACTCCTGCCCTGTAACTCTGCCCTGAAACTCATGCCCTGAAACTCATGCCCTGAATCTCCTGTCCTAAAACTCATGCCCTGAATCTCATGCCCTGAAACTCCTGCACTGAAACTCATGCCATGAATCTCATATCCTGAAACTCACGCCCTGAATCACATGCCCTGAAACTCCTGCCCTGAAACTCATGCCCTGAAACTCATGCCCTGAATCTCCTGTCCTGAAACTCATGCCCTGAATCTCATGCCCTGAATCTCATGCCTGAAACTCCTGCACTGAAACACCTGCCCTGAATCTCCTGCCCTGAAAATCATGCCCTGAATCTCATGCTCTGAAACTCATGCACTGAATCTCATGCCCTCAAGTTCCTGGACTGAAACTCATGCCCTGAATCTCATGACCTGAAACTCATGCCCTGAACCTCATGCCCTGAAACTCAAGCCTGAATCTCATTCCCTGAAACTCATGCCCTAAATCACATACCCTGAAACTCCTGCCCTAAAACTCATGCACTGAAACTCATGCCCTAAACTCCT
>NW_027277519.1:0-27440 GCF_030028105.1 Mobula birostris
TTCCCCGATTTCGCTGTGTTTTCGTGCACCTCCCATAGCTTTGCCTACATCGCTGTTTTCGCGCACAGCCCATAGCTCACCTTCATTGCTGTGTTATTGCTCACCTCTCATAGCTTCCCCTATATCGCCGTGTTTTCACGCACCTCGCATGTCTTCACCTATATCGCTATGTTTTTGCTCCTATCATTACTTCCCCTATATCGCTGTGTTCTCTCGCACCTCTGATACATTCCCCTGTATTGACATGTTTTTGCGCACCTCTTACAATTTCCCCTATATTGCCGTGTTCTCACACACCTCTCATACCTTCCCCTATATCACTGTTTTTTTGCGCACGTCCCATAGCGTCCCCTATATCGCTGTGTTTTCTCGCACCTCTGATACATTCCCCTGTATCGCCGTGCTTTCGCGCATGTCCCATAGCTTCCACTATATTGCCCTGTTTTTGCGCACCTCTCAAGTCTTCCCTATATCACGGTGTTTTCGCGCACCTCTCATACCTTCCACTATATCGCTCTGTTTTTGCACACCTCTCATACCTTCCCCCATATCGCTGTCTTTTCACGCAGCTCTCATAACTTCTCCTATATTGCTGCATTTTTGCGCACCTCTCATAACTTTCCCCATATCGCTGTGTTTTTATGCACATCTCATAACGTCCTCATATCACTGTGTAGTCGCGCACCTCCCAAAGCCTCCCACATATTGCTGTGCCTTCGCGCACTTCTCATACCTTCGCCTATATCGCCCTGTTTTCGCACACTTCCCATTCATTCTCCTGTCGCTGTGTTTTGTGAACCTCTCATACCGTCCCCTATATAGCTGTGTTTTGCGAACATCCCATAGATTCACATTTATCACTGTGTTATTGCTCACCTCTCATTGCTTCCACTATATTGTCCTGCTTTCACGCACCTCTCATGTCTTCCACTATATCACTGTGTTTTGCGCACCTCCCATAGCATCCCCTATACTGCTGTGTCTTCGCACTTCTCTCATACCGTCCCCTATATCGCCCTGTTTTCGCGCACCTCCCGTACCTCCCCCTATATTGCTGTGTTTTCATGCACCTCTCATAAATCCTGCTATAACGCTGTATTTTTTCGCACCTCTCATACCTTCCCCTATATTGCCGTGTTTTCATGCACATCTCCTAACGTCCCTATATCGCTGTGCATTCGTTCACCTCCCATAGCACCTCTATATAACTGTGCCTTCGCGTACCTCTCATACTTTCCCCTATATCGCCCTGTTTTCGCTCACTTCCCATAACTCCCCGATATCGCTGTGTTTTCGTGCACCTCTCATTCCTTCCACTATATCGCTGTGTTGTCACCCACCTCTCATAACTTCACCTATATCGCTGTGTTTTTGCAGACCTTTCATACGTTCCCATATATCGCTGTGTTTTCACGCACCTCTCATGGCTTCCCCAATATCGCCGTGTATACATGCACATCTCATGCCGTCCCCTTTATCGCTGTGTTTTCGTGCACCTCCCATAGCTTTGCTGAGATCGCTATGTTTTCGCTCCTCTCATTACTTCCCCTATATCACTGTGCTTTCACCCACGTCCCATAGCGTCCCCTATATCGCTGTGTTTTCGGGCACCTTTCATACCTTCCAATATATCGCCTTGTTTTCGTGCACCTCTTATACCTTCCCCTATATCGCTGTGTTTTCGTGCACCTCTCATACGTTCCCTTATATTGCTGTATTTTTGCGCACATCTCATACCTTCCCCTATATTGATCTGTTTCCATGCACATCTCATAACGTCCCCTATATCGCCCTGTTTTCGCGCATCTCCCATACCTTCCCTATATTGCTGTGTTTTCGTGCACTTCTCATACCTTCCCCTATATCGCTGTGTTTTCACGCACCTCTCATAGCTTCTCCTATATCGCTGTACATTTGCGCAGATCTCATACCTTCCCCTAAATTGCCATGTTTTCATGCACATCTCATAAACTCCCCTATATCACTGTGCATTCGCGCACATCCCGTAGCATCCCCTATATCACTGTGCCTTCACGCACCTCTCATACCTTCCCCTATATCGCCCTGTTTTCGCACACCTCCCATACCTTCCTTGATTTCGCTGTGTTTTCGTGCACCTCCCATAGCTTTGCCTACATCGCTGTTTTCGCGCACAGCCCACAGCTTCACCTTGATTGCTGCGTTATTGCTCACGTCTCATAGCTTCCCCTATATCGCCATGTTTTCATGCACATCTCATACCGTCTCCTATATCACTGTGTTTTCACGCACATCCCATAGCATCCCCTATATCGCTGTGCCTTCGTGTACCTCTCAGATCTTCCCCTATATCACTGTGTTTTCATGCACATCTCATAACATCCCCTATATCGCTGTGCTTTCTTGCACTTCTGATACATTCCCCTGTATCGCCGTGTTTTCACGCACCTCTCATAATTTCCCCTATATCGCTGTGTTTTCGCGCACCTCTCATTCCTTCCCCTATATCGCTGTGTTTTTGTGCACCTCTTATACCTTCCCCTATACCGCTGTGTTTTCACACACCTCTCATAACTTCTCCTATATCGCTGCGTTTTAATGCACATCTCATAACGTCCCCTATATCGCTGTGTATTCACGCACCTCCCATAGCATGCCCTATATCGCTGTGCCTTGCGCACCTCTCATACCTTCCCCTATATCGCTGTTTTTACGCGCACATCCCATAGATTCAACTTTATCGCTGTGTTATTGCACACCTCTCACAGCTTCCCCTATATCGCCGTGTTTTTGCTCACCTCTCATAGCTTCCCCTATATTGCCATGTTTTCGCGCACCTCTCATGTCTTCACCTAGATCTCTATGTTTTCGCTCCTCTCATTACTTCCCCTATATCGCTGTGTTTTCTCGCACCTCTGATACATTCTCCATATCGCCGTGTTTTCGGGCACCTCTCATACCTTCCCCTATATCATCCTGTTTTCGCGCACATCCCATAGCTTCCACTATATTGCCCTGTTTTCGCGTACCTCTCATACCATCCCCTATATCGCCCTGTTTTCACGCACCTCCCATACCTCCCACTATATCGCTGTGTTTTCGGGCACCTCTCATACCTTCCCCTATATCGCACTGTTTTCGCGCACCTCCCATTCCTTCCCCTATATTGCTGTGTTTTCGTGCACTTCTCATACCTTGCCCTATATTACTGTGTTTTCACGCACCTCTCAAAATTCTGCTATAACGCTGTATTTTTCGCACCTCTCATACCTTCCCCTATATTGCCGTGTTTTCATGCACATCTCATAACATCCCCTATATCGCTGTGTATTCGTGCACCTCCCATAGCACCCCTATATAACTGTGCCTTCGCGTACCTCTCATACTTTCCCCTATATCGCCCTGTTTTCGCTCACTTCCCATAACTTCCCCGATATCGCTGTGTTTTCGTGCACCTCTCATTCATTCCACTATATCGCTGTGTTCACCCACCTCTCATAACTTCACCTATATCGCTGTGTTTTTGCACACCTCTCATACCGTCCCCTTTATCGCTGTGTTTTCGCGCACCTCCCATAGCTTCGCTGACATCGCTATGGTTTCGCTCCTCTCATTACTTCCCCTATATCACTGTGCTTTCGTGCACGTCCCATAGCGTCCCCTATATCGCTGTGTTTTCGGGCACCTCTCATACCTTCCACTATATCGCCCTGTTTTCGCGCACCTCTTATACCTTCCCCTATATCGCTGTGTTTTCGTGCACCTCTCATACCTTCCCTTATATGGCTGTATTTTTGCGCACATCTCATACCTTCCCCTATATTGATCTGTTTTCATGCACATCTCATAAAGTCCCCTATATCGCCCTGTTTTCGTGCACTTCTCATACTTTCCCCTATATCGCTGTGTTTTCACGCATCTCTCATAATTTCTCCTATATCACTGTACTTTTGAGCACATCTCATACCTTCCCCTATATTGCCGTGTTTTCATGCACATCTCCTAACCTCCCCTATATCACTGTGCATTCGCGCACCTCCCGTAGCATACCCTATATCACTGTGCCTTCCCGCACCTCTCATACCTTCCCCTATATCGCCCTGTTTTCGCGCTCCTCCCATACCGTCCCCGATTTCGCTGTGTTTTCGTGCACCTCACATAGCTTTGCATACATCGCTGTTTTCGCGCACATCCCATAGCTTCACCTTGATTGCTGTGTTAATGCTCACCTCTCATAGCTTCCCCTATATCGCCGTGTTTTCACGCACCTCGCATGTCTTCACCTATATCGCATTGTTTTTGCTCCTATCATTACTTCCCCTATATCGCCGTGTTTTCACGCACCTCGCATGTCTTCACCTAAATCGCATTGTTTTTGCTCCTATCATTACTTCCCCTATATTGCTGTGTTTTCTCGCACCTCTGATACATTCCCCTGTATTGCCATGTTTTCGCGCAGCTCTTACAATTTCCCCTATATTGCCGTGTTCTCGCACACCTCTCATACCTTCCCCTACATCACTGTTTTTTTGCTCACGTCCCATATCGTCCCCTATATCGCTGTTTTCTCGCACGTCTGATACATACCCCTGTATCGCTGTGTTTTCGCGCACATCCCATAGCTTCCACTATATTGCCCTGTTTTTGCGCACCTCTCATGTCTTCCCCATATCACAGTGTTTTCGCGCACCTCTCATACCTTCCCCTATATCGCTGTGTTTTCACGCACCTCTCATAACTTCTCCTATATTGCTGCATTTTTGCGCACCTTTCATAACTTCCCCCATATCGCTGTGTTTTTATGCACATCTCATAATGTCCCCATATCACTGTGCAGTCGCGCACCTCCCATAGCATCCCCTATATCGCTGTGCCTTGCGCACCTCTCATACTTTCCCCTATATTGCTGTGTTTTTGCGCAGATCCCATAGATTCACCTTTATCACTGTATTATTGCTCACCTCTCATAGCTTCCCCTATATCGCCGTGTTTTTGCTCACCTCTCATAGCTTCCACTATATTGTCCTGCTTTCACGCACCTCTCATAGCTTCCCCAATATCGCCGGGTTTTGCGCACCTCTCATGTCTTCACCTAGATCGCTATGTTTTCGCTCCTCTCATTACTTCCCTTATATCGCTGTGTTTTCACGCACCTCTCATATCGTCTCCTATATCACTGTGTTTTCGCGAACATCCCATACCATCCCCTATATCGCTGTGCCTTCGTGTACCTCTCATATCTTCCCCTATATCGTTGTGTTTTCATGCACATCTCATACCGTCTCCTATATCACTGTGTTTTCACGCACATCCCATAGCATCCCCTATATCGCTGTGCCTTCGTGTACATCTCATATCTTCCCCTATATCGCTGTGTTTTCATGCACATCTCATAACGTCCCCTATATCGCTGTGCTTTCTCGCACCTCTGATACATTCCGATGTATCGCCGTGTTTTCGCGCACCTCTCATAATTTCTCCTATATCGCTGTGTTTTCGCGCACCTCTCATTCCTTCCCCTATATCGCTGTGTTTTCGTGCACCTCTCATACCTCCCCCTATATCGCTGTGTTTTCACACACCTCTCATAACTTCTCCTATATCGCTGTCTTTTTGTGCACCTCTCATACCTTCCCTAATATCACTGCTTTTTCATGCACATCTCATCACGTCCCCTATATTTCTGTGTTTTCGTGCACCTCTCATACCTCCCCCTATATCGCTGTGCCTTGCGCACCTCTCATACCTTCCCCTATATCGCTGTCTTTTCGCGCACATCCAATAGATTCAACTTTATCGCTGTGTTATTGCACACCTCTCACATCTTCCCCTATATCGCCGTGTTTTTGCTCACCTCTCATAGCTTCCCCTATATCGCCGTGTTTTCGCGCAACTCTCATGTCTTCACCTAGATCGCTATGTTTTTGCTCCTCTCATTACTTCCCCGATATCGCTGTGCTTTCTCGCACCTTTGATACATTCCCCTGTATCGCCGTGTTTTCGCGCACCTCTCAGAATTTCCCCTATATCGCCGTGTTTTCGCGCACGTCCCATAGCGTCCCCTATATCGCTGTGTTTTCGGGCACCTCTCATACCTTCCCCTGTATCGCACTGTTTTCGCGCACATCCCATAGCTTCCACTATATTGCCCTGTTTTCGCGCACCTCTCATACCATCCCCTATATCGCCATGTTTTTACGCACCTCCCATACCTCCCCCTATATTGCTGTGCTTTCGTGCACCTCTCATACCTTGCCCTATATTACTGTGTTTTCACTCACCTCTCATAAATTCTGCTATAATGCTGTACTTTTGCGCACCTCTCATACCTTCCCATATACTACCGTGTTTTCAGCAACATCTCATAACGTCCCCTATATCGCTGTGTATTCATGCACCTCCCATAGCACCCCTATATAACTGTGCCTTCGTGTACCGCTCATACCTTCCCCTATATCGCCTTGTTTTCGCTCACTTCCCATAACTTCCCCGATATCGCTGTGTTTTCAGGCACCTCTCATACCTTCCCCTATATCCCCCTGTATTCGCGCACATCCCATAGCTTCCACTATATTGCCTTGTTTTCGCGCACCTCTCATACCATCCCCTATATCGCCCTGTTTTCGCGCACCTCCCATACCTCCCCCTATATTGCTGTGTTTTCGTGCACCTCTCATACCTTGCACTATATTGCTGTGTTTTCACGCACCTCTCATAAATTCTGCTATAACGCTGTATTTTTGTGCACCTCTCATACCTTCCCCTATATTGCCGTGTTTTCATGCACATCTCATAATGTCCCCTATATCGCTGTGGATTTGTGCACCTCCCATAGCACCCCTATATAACTGTGCCTTTGCGTACCTCTCATACCTTCCCCTATATCACCCTGTTTTCGCTCACTTCCCATAACTTCCCCGATATCGCTGTGTTTTTGCACACCTCTCATACCTTCCCCTATATCGCTGTGTTTTCACGCACATCCCATAGATTCAACTTTATCGCTGTGTTATTGCACACCTCTCACAGCTTCCCCAATATCGCAGTGTTTTTGCTCACCTCTCATAGCTTCCCCTATATCGCCGTGTTTTCGCGCACCTCTCATGTCTTCACCTAGATTGCTATGTTATTGCTCCTCTCATTACTTCCCCTATATCGCTGTGTTTTCTCACACCTCTGATACATTCTCCCATATCGCCGTGTTTTCGTGCACCTCTCATAGCTTCCCCTATATCGCCGTGTTTTCATGCACATCTCATACCGTCTCTTATATCACTGTGTTTTCGCGCACATCCCATACCATCCCCTATATCGCTGTGCCTTCGTGTACCTCTCATATCTTCCCCTATATCGCTGTGTTTTCATGCACATCTCATAATGTCCCCTATATTGCTGTAATTTCTCGCACCTCTGATACATTCCCCTGTATCGCCATGTTTTCGCGAACTTCTCATAAGTTCCCCTATATCGCCGTGTTTTCACGCACGTCCCATAGCATCCCCTATATTGCTGTGTTTTCGTGCACCCCTCATACCTTGCCCTATATTGCTGTGTTTTCACGCACCTCTCATAAATTCTGCTATAACGCTGTATTTTTGTGCACCTCTCATACCTTCCCCTATATTGCTGTGCTTTCATGCACATCTCATAACGTCCCCTATATCGCTGTGTATTTGTGCACCTCCCATAACTCCCCTATATAACTGTGCCTTCGCGTACCTCTCATACCTTCCCGTATATCGCCCTGTTTTCGCACACTTCCCATAACTTCCCCGATATCGCTGTGTTTTTGCACACCTCTCATACCTTCCCCTATATCGCTGTGTTTTCACGCACCTCTCATGGCTTCCCCAATATCGCCGTGTATTCATGCACATCTCGTACTGTCCCCTTTTTCGCAGTGTTTTCCCGCACATTCCATACCGTCCCCTATATCGCTGCATTTTCGCGCAGCTCTCATACCTTCCCCTGTATCGCTGTGTTTTCACGCACCTCTCATAACTTCTCCTATATCGCAGTATTATTGCGCACATCTCATACCTTCTCCTATATTGATGTATTTTCATGCAAATCTCATAACGTCCCCGATATCGCTGTGTATTCACGCACCTCCCATAGCATCCCCTATATCGCTATGCCTTGCGCACCTCCCGTACCTTCCCCTATATCGCTGTCTTTTCGCACACATCCCATAGATTCAACTTTATCACTGTGTTATTGCACACCTCTCAGAGCTTCCCCTATATCGCCGTGTTTTTGCTCACCTTTCATAGCTTCCCCTATATCGCCATGTTTTCGCGCACCTCTCATGTCTTTACCTAGATCGCTATGTTTTCGTTCCTCTCATTACTTCCCCTATATCGCTGTGTTTTCTCACATCTCTGATACATTCCCCTGTATCGCCGTGTTTTCGCGCACCTCTCATAATTTCCCCTATATCGCCGTGTTTTCGCGCACGTCCCATAGTGTCCCCTATATTGCTGTGTTTTCGGATACCTCTCATACCTTCCCCTATATTTCCGTGTTTTCATGCACATCTCATAACGTCCCCTATATCGCTGTGTATTCATGCACCTCCCATAGCACCACTATATAACTGTGCCTTCACGTACCTCTCATACCTTCCCCTATATTGCCCTGTTTTCGCTCACTTCCCATAACTTCCCTGATATCGCTGTGTTTTTGCACACCTCTCATACCTTCCCCTATATCGATGTGTTTTCACGCACCTCTCATGGCTTCCCCAATATCGCCGTGTTTTCATGCACATTTCATAACGTCCCCTATATCGCTGTGCATTCGCGCACCTCCCGTAGCATCCCCTATATCACTGTGCCTTCGCGCACCTCTCATACCTTCCCCTATATCGCTATGTTTTCGCGCACCTCCCATACCTTCCCCGATATCGCTATGTTTTCCTGCACCTCCCATAGCTTCGACTACATCGTTGTTTTCGCGCACAACCCATAGCTTCACCTTGATCGCTGTGTTATTGCTCACCTCTCATAACTTCCCCTATATCACTGTGTAGTCGCCCACCTCCCATAGCCTCCCACATATTGCTGTGTCTTCGCGCACTTCTCATACCTTCGCCTATATCGCCCTGTTTTCGCACACTTCTCATTCATTCTCCTATGTCGCTGTGCTTTTGTGAACCTCTCATACCTTCCCCTATATCGCTGTGTTTTCACGCACCTCTCATAACTTCTCCTATATTGCTGCATTTTTGCGCACCTCTCATAACTTCCCCTATATCGCTGTGTTTTTATGCACATCTCATAACGTCCCCCATATCACTGTGTAGTCGCGCACCTCCCATAGCCTCTCACATATTGCTGTGCCTTCGCGCACTTCTCATACCTTCACCTATATCGCCCTGTTTTCGCACACTTCTCATTCATTCTCCTATGTCGCTGTGCTTTTGTGAACCTCTCATACCTTCCCTAATATCGCTGCGTTTTCATGCACATGTCATAACGTCCCGTATATCGATGTGTATTCACGCACCTCCCATAGCATCCCCTATATTGCTGTGCCTTGCACACCTCTCATACCGTCCCCTATATTGCCGTGTTTTCGCGCACCTCTCATAGCTGCCCCTATATCGCCGTGTTTTCGTACAAATCTCATACCGTCCCCTATATTGCCCTGTTTTCGAGCACCTCCCATACCTTCCCCTGTATCGCTGTGTTTTCGTGCACCTCTCATACCTCCCTCTATATCGCTGTGTTTTCACGCACCTCTCATAACTTCTCCTATATCACTGTGTTTTTGTGCACCTCTTATATCTTCCCTAATATTGCTGCTTTTCCTGCACATCTTATAACGTCCCCTATATCGCTGTGTACTCATGCACCTCCCATAGCATCCCCTATATCGCTGTGCCTTGCACACCTCCCATACCTCCCCCTATATCGCTGTCTTTTCGCACACATCCCATAGATTCAACTTTATCACTGCGTTATTGCACACCTCTCAGAGCTTCCTCTATATTGCCGTGTTTTTGTTCACCTTTCATAGCTTCCCCTATATCGCCGTGTTTTCGCGCACGTCTCATGTCTTCACCTAGATCGCTATGTTTTCGCTCCTCTCATTACTTCCCCTATATCGCTGTGTTTTCTCGCACCTCTGATACATTCCCCTGTATCGCCGTGTTTTCGCACACGTCCCATAGCGTCCCCTATATCGCTGTGTTTTCGGGCACCTCTCATACCTTCCCCTATATTGCCGTGTTTTCATGCACATCTCATAACGTCTCCTATATTGCTGCATTTTTGTGCACCTCTCATAACTTCCCCTATATCGCCGTGTTTTCATGCACATCTCATAACGTCCCCTATATCACTGTGTAGTCGCGCACCTCCCATAGCGTCCCATATATTGCTGTGCCTTCGCACACCTCTCATACCTTTCCCTATATCGCCCTGTTTTCGCACACCTCTCATACCTTCCCCTATATCGCTGTGTTTTCACTCACCTCTCATACCTTCCCCTATATTGCCGTGTTTTCATGCACATCTCATAACGTCTCCTATATTGCTGCATTTTTGTGCACCTCTCATAACTTCCCCTATATCGCCGTGTTTTCATGCACATCTCATAACGTCCCCTATATCACTGTGTAGTCGCGCACCTCCCATAGCGTCCCATATATTGCTGTGCCTTCGCACACCTCTCATACCTTCCCCTATATCGCCCTGTTTTCGCACACCTCTCATACCTTCCCCTATATCGCTGTGTTTTCACTCACCTCTCATAACTTCTCCAATATCACTGTATTTTTTTGCACATCTCATACCTTCCCCTATATTGATGTGTTTTCATGCACATCTCATAACGTCCCCTATATCGCCCTGTTTTCGCGCACCTCCCCTACCTTCCCCTACATCGCTGCATTATCGTGCACCTCCCATAGCTTCACCTACATCGCTGTTTTCGCGCACAACCCATAGCTTCACCTTGATCGCTGTGTTATTGCTCACCTCTCATAGCTTGCCCTATATCGCCGTGTTTTCGCACACCTCGCATGTCTTCACCTATATCGCTATGTATTTGCTCCTATCATTACTTCCCCTATATCGCTGTGTTTTCTCGCACCTCTGATACATTCTCCTGTATTGCCAGGTTTTCGCGCACTCTTACAATTTCCCCTATATTGCCGTGTTCTCGCACACCTCTCATACCTTCCCCTATACCACTGTTTTTTTGTGCACGTCCCATAGCGTCCCCTATATCGCTGTGTTTTCTCGCACCTCTGATACATTCCCCTGTATCGCCGTGTTTTCGCGCACATCTCATAGCTTCCACTATATTGCCCTGTTTCTGCGCACCTCTCATGTCTTTCCGTATATCACGGTGTTTTCGCACACCTCTCATACCTTCCCCTATATCGCCCTGTTTTCGCACACCTCTCATACCTTCCCCTATATCGCTGTGTTTTCAGGCACCTCTCATAACTTCTCCTATATTGCTGCATTTTTGCGCACCTCTCATAACTTCCCCTATATCGCTGTGTTTTTATGGACATCTCATAACGTCCCCTATATCGCTGTGTTTTCAGGCACCTCTCATAACTTCTCCTATATTGCTGCATTTTTGCGCACTTCTCATACCTTCGCCTATATCGCCCTGTTTTCGCACACTTCCCATTCATTCTCCTATGTCGCTGTGCTTTTGTGAACCTCTCATACCTTCCCTAATATCGCTGCGTTTTCATGCACATCTCATAATGTCCCCATATCGCTGTGTTTTTACGCACCTCCCATAGCATCCCCTATATCGCTGTGCCTTGCGCACCTCTCATACCTTCCCCTATATCGCTGTCTTTTCGTGCACATCCCATAGATTCAAATTTATCGCTGTATTATTGCACATCTCTCACAGCTTCCCCTATATCGCCGCGTTTTTGCTCACCTCTCATAGCTTCCCCTATATCGCCGTGTTTTCGCGCACCTCTCATGTCTTCACTAAGATCGCTATGCTTTAGCTCCTCTCATTACTTCCCCTATATCGCTGTGTTTTCTCGCACCTCTGATACATTCTCCCATATCGTCGTGTTTTCGCGCACCTCTCATAGCTTCCCCTATATCGCCATGTTTTCCAGCACATCTCATAACGTCCCCTATATCGCTGTGTACTCACGCACATCCCATAGCATCCCCTATATCGCTGTGCCTTGCGCACCTCTCATACCTTCCCCTATATCGCTGTGTTTTTGCACACATCCCATAGATTCACCTTTATCGCTGTGTTATTGCTCACCTCTCATAGCTACCCCTATATCGCCGTGTTTTTGCTCACCTCTCATAGCTTCCACTATATTGTCCTGCTTTCACGCACCTCTCATGTCTTCCCCTATATCACTGTGTTTTCGCGAACCTCCCATAGCATCCCCTATATTACTGTGTCTTCGCACTCATCTCATACCTTCCCCTATATCGCTGTGTATTCGTGCACCTTTCATATCTCCTCCTATATCGCTGTGTGTTCACTCACCTCTCATAACTTCTCCTATTTTGCTGTATTTTTGCGCACCTCTCATAACTTGCCCTATATCGCCATGTTTTTGTACACATCTCATAACGTCCCCTATATCGCTGTGTATTCGCGCACCTCCCATAGAATCCCCTATATCGCCGTGTTTTTGCTCACCTCTCATAGCTTCCCCTATATCGCTGTGTTTTCACGCACCTCTCATAACTTCTCCTATATTGCTGCATTTTTGTGCACCTCTCATAACTTCCCCTATATCGCTGTGTTTTCATGCACATCTCATAACGTCCCCTATATCACTGTGTTGTCGCGCACCTCCCATAGCATCCCCTATATTGCTGTGCCTTCGCACACCTCTCATACCTTCACCTATATCGCCCTGTTTTCGCGCACCTCCCATTCATTCTCCTATATTGCTGTGTTTTTTGAACCTCTCATACCTTCCCTAATATCGCTGCGTTTTCATGCACATCTCATAACTTCCCGTATATCGCTGTGTATTCATGCATCTCCCATAGCATCCCCTATATTGCTCTGCCTTGCGCACCTCTCATACCTTCCCCTATATCGCTGTTTTATTGCTCACCTCTCATAGCTTCGCCTATATCGCCGTGTTTTTGCTCACCTCTCATAGCTTCCACTATATTGCGCTACTTTCACGCACCTCTCATGCCTTCCGCTATATCACTGTGTTTTCGCGCACCTCCCATACCATCCCCTATATTGCTGTGTCTTCACACTCCTGTCATACCTTCCCCTACATCGCCCTGTTTTCGAGCACCTCCCATACCTCCCCCTATATCGCTGTGTTTTCGTGCACTTTTCATACCTCCCCCTATATCGCTGTTTTCACTCACCTCTCATAACTTCTCCTATATTGCTGTATTTTTGCGCACCTCTCATAATTTCCCCTATATCGCCGTGTTTTCGCGCACATCTCATAACGTCCCCTATATCGCTGTGCTTTCTCGCACCTCTGATACATTCCACTGTATCGCCGTGTTTTCGCACACCTCTCATAATTTCCCCTATATCGCCGTGTTTTCGTGCACCTCTCATTCCTTCCCCTATATCGCTGTGTTTTCGTGCACCTCTCATACCTTCCCCTATATTGCTGTGTTTTCACACACCTCTCATAACTTCTCTTATATCGCTGTGTTTTAGTTCACCTCTTATATCATCCCTAATATCGCTGCGTTTTAATGCACATCTCATAACATCCCCTATATCGCTGTGTATTCACGCACCTCCCATAGCATCCCCTATATCGCTGTACCTTCCCTTATATCGCTGTTTTTTCGCGCACATCCCATAGATTCAACTTTATCGCTGTGTTAATACACACCTCTCACAGCTTCCCCTATATCGCCGTGTTTTTGCTCACCTTTCATAGCTTCCCCTATATTGCCGTGTTTTCGCGCACCTCTCATGTCTTCACCTAGATCGCTATGTTTTCGCTCCTCTCATTTCTTCCCCTATATCGCTGTGTTTTCTCGCACCTCTGATACATTCTCCCATATCGCCGTGTTTTCGCACACCTCTCATACCTTCCCCATATCGCCCTGTTTTCGCACACCTCTCATACCTTCCCCTATATCGCTGTGTTTTCACGCACCTCTCATAACTTCTCCTATATTGCTGCATTTTTGTGCACCTCTCATAACTTACCCTATATCGCCGTGTTTTCATGCACATCTCATAACGTCCCCTATATCACTGTGTAGTCGCGCACCTCCCATAGTATCCCCTGTATTGCTGTGCCTTCGCACACCTCTCATACCTTCACCTATATCGCCCTGTTTTCGCGCACCTCCCATTCATTCTCCTATATTGCTGTTTTTTGAACCTCTCATACCTTCCCTAATATCGCTGCGTTTTCATGCACATCTCATAACTTCCCGTATATCGCTGTGTATTCATGCATCTCCCATAGCATCCCCTATATTGCTGTGCCTTGCGCACCTCTCATACCTTCCCCTATATCACTGTTTTTTTGCGCACATCCCATTGATTCACTTTTATCGCTGTGTTATTGCTCACCTCTCATAGCTTCGCCTATATCGCCATGTTTTTGCTCACCTCTCATAGCTTCCACTCTATTGCGCTACTTTCATGCACCTCTCATGCCTTCCGCTATATCACTGTGTTTTCGCGCACCTCCCATACCATCCCCTATATTGCTGTGTCTTCACACTCCTGTCATACCTTCACCTACATCGCCCTGTTTTCGAGCACCTCCCATACCTTCCCCTATATCGCTGTGTTTTCGTGCACTTTTCATACCTCCCCCTATGTCGCTGTTTTCACTCACCTCTCATAACTTCTCCTATATTGCTGTATTTTTGCGCACCTCTCATAATTTCCCCTATATCGCCGTGTTTTTATGCACATCTCATAACGTCCCCTATATTGCTGTGTATTCATGCACCTCCAATAGAATCCCATATATCGCTGTGCCTTCGCGCACCTCTCATAATTTCCCCTATATCGCCCTGTTTTCGCGCACCTCTCATTCCTTCCCCTATATCGCTGTGTTTTCACACACCTCTCATAACTTCTCTTATATTGCTGCATTTTTGTGCACCTCTCATAACTTCCCCTATATCGCCGTGTTTTCATGCACATCTCATAACGTCCCCTATATCGCTGGGTATTCGCGCACCTCCCGTAGCATCCCCTATATCGCTGTGCCTTCGTGCACCTCACATACCTTCCCCTATATTGCCCTGTATTCGCGCACCTCCCATAACATCCCCTATATCACTGTGCCTTTGCGTACCTCTCATACCTTCCCCTATATCTCCGTGTTTTCATGCACATCTCATAACGTCCCCTATATCGCTGTGTTTTCATGCACCTCGCATAACTTCCCCTATATCGCCCTGTTTTCGCGCACCTCTCATACCTTCTCCTATATCACTGTGTTTTCACGCACCTCTCATAACTTCCCCTATATCGCTGTGTTTTCACACACCTGTCATTGTTGCCCGACTATCGCCGTGTATTCATGCACATCTCATACCGTCCCCTATATCGCTGTGTTTTCGCGCACCTCTCATACATACCCCATATCGCTGTCTTTTCGCGCATATCCCATAGCTTCACCTTTATCTCTGTGTTATTGCTCACCTCTCACAGCTTCCCCTATATCGCCATGTTTTCGCGCACCTCTCATGTCTTCACCTCTATTGCTATGTTTTCACTCCTCTCATTGCTTCCCTTATATCGCTGTGTTTTCTCGTACCTCTGATTCATTCCCCTTTATCGCCGTGTTTTCGCTCACGTCCCACAGCGTCGCCTATATCGCTCTGTTTTCCGGCACCTCTCATACCTTCCACTATATTGCCCTGTTTTCACGCACTTCCCATACTTTAACCTATATCGTCCTGTTTTCCCGCACCTCCCATACCTCCCCTATATCGCTGTGTTTTCACGCACCTCTCGTAAATTCAGCTATATCGCTGTATTTTTGCGCACCTCTCATACCTTCCCCTATATTGCCGTGTTTTCATGCACATCTGATAACGTCCCCTATATCGCTGTGTATTCGCGCACCTCCCATAGCACCCCTATATAACTGTGCCTTCGCGTACCTCTCATACTTTCCCCTATATCGCCCTGTTTTTGCTCACTTCCCATAACATCCCCGATATCGCTGTGTTTTCGTGCACCTCTCATACCTTCAACTATATTGCTGTGTTGTCACCCACCTCTCATAACTTCTCCTATATCACTGTGTTTTCGTGCACGTCCCATAGCGTCCCCTATATCGCTGTGTTTTCTCGCACCTCTGATACATTCCCCTGTATCGCCGTGTTTTCGCGCACATCCCATAGCTTCCACTATATTGCCCTGTTTTTGCGCACCTCTCATAGCATCCCCTATATCACTGTGTTTTCGCGCACCTCCCATAGCATCCCCTATATTGCTGTGCCTTCGCACACCTCTCATACCTTCCCCTATATCGCTGTATTCGTGCAACTCCCATACCTTCTCCTATATCGCTGTGTTTTGTGCACCTCTCATACCTCCCCCTATATCACTGTGTTTTCACGCACCTCTCATGCCTTCCCCTATATCGCCCTGTTTTCGAGCACCTCCCATAACTTCCGCTATATTGCCGTTTTTACTCACCTCTGATGTCTTCCCCTATATCGCCGTGTCTTCATACAAATCTCATACCGTCCCCTATATCGCCGTATTTTCGCGCACCTCTCATAGCTTCCCCTATATCGCTGTGTTTTCATGCACATCTCATAATGTCCCGTATATCGCTGTGTATTCATGCATCTCACATAGCATCCCCTATATTGCTGTGCCTTACGCACCTCTCATACCTTCCCCTATATTGCTGTGTTTTTGCGCACATCCCATAGCATCCCTTATATTGCTGTGTCTTCGCACTCCTCTCATACCTTCCCCTATATCGTCCTGTTTTCGAGCACCTCCCATAAATTCCCCTATATCGCTGTGTTTTCGTGCACCTTTCATACCTCCCCCAATATCGCTGTGTTTTCACTCACCTCTCATAACTTCTCCTATATTGCTGTATTTTTGCACACCTCTCATAACTCCCCCCATATCGCAGTGTTTTATGCACATCTCATAACGTTCTTTATATTGCTGTGTATTCGCGCACCTCCCATAGAATCCCCTATATCGCTGTGCCTTCGCGCACCTCTCATACCTTCCCCTATATCGCCCTGTTTTCGCGCACCTCTCATTCCTTCCCCTATATCGCTGTGTTTTCACACACCTCTCATAACTTCTCCTATATTACTGTGTTTTTGTGCACCTCTTATATCTTCCCTAATATCCCTGCGTTTTCATGCACATCTCATAACATCCCCTATATTGCTGTGTATTCACGCACCTCCCATAGCATCCCCTATATCTCTGTGCCTTCGTGCACCTCACATACCTTCCACAATATCACCTATATCGCTGTGTTTTTGTGCACCTCTCATACCTTCCCTAAAATCACTGCGTTTACATGCAGATCTCATCACGTCCCCTATATCGCTGTGTTTTCGTGCACCTCTCATACCTCCCCCTATATCGCTGTGCCTTGCGCA
This sequence comes from Mobula birostris, assembly GCF_030028105.1. Taxonomy (NCBI): domain Eukaryota; kingdom Metazoa; phylum Chordata; class Chondrichthyes; order Myliobatiformes; family Myliobatidae; genus Mobula; species Mobula birostris. The sequence goes on from NW_027277519.1 coordinate 17,547, forward strand.
CCTCTCATACCTTCCCCTATATAGCTGTCTTTTCGCACACATCCCATAGATTCACCTTTATCGCTGTGCTATTGCTCACCTCTAATATCTTCCCCTATATCGCCGTGTTTTTGCGCACCTCTCATAACTTACCCTATATCGCCGTGTTGTTATGCACATCTCATAACGTCCTCTATATCGCTGTGTATTCGCGCACCTCCCATAGCATCCCTTATATCGCTGTGCCTTCGCGCACCTCTCATACCTTCCCAAATATCGCCCTGTTTTCGCCCACCTCCCATTCCTTCACCTATATCACTGTTTTCAGGCACCTCTCATACCTTCTCCTATATCACTGTGCCTTCGTGCACCTCTCATACCTTCCCCTATATTGCCGTGTTTTCATGCAGATCTCATAACGTCCCCTATATCGCTAGGTTTTCATGCACCTCTCATACCTTCCCTAATATCGCTGTGTTTTCATGCACATCTCATCACGTCCCCTATAACGCTGTGTATTCACGCACCTCGCATAGCATCCCCTATATCGCTGTGCCTTGCGCACTTCTCCTACCTTCCCCTATATCGCTGTCTTTACGCGCACATCCCATAGATTCAACTTTATCGCTGTGTTATTGCACACCTCTCACAGCTTCCCCATATCGCCGTGTTTTTGCTCACCTCTCATAGCTTCCCCTATATTGACGTGTTTTCGCGCACCTCTCATGTCTTCACCTCTATCACTGTGTTTTCGCGCACATTCCATAGAATCCCCTATATTGCTGTGCCTTCGCATACCTCTCATAACTTCATCTATATCGCTCTGTTTTCGCGCACCTCCCATTCCTTCACCTATATCGCCCTGTTTTCGTGCACCTCCCATTCCTTCACCTATATCGCCCTGTTTTCGCGCACCTCGCATGTCTTCACCTATATCGCTATGTTTTCGCTCCTATCATTACTTCCCCTATATCGCTGTGTTTTCTCGCACCTCTGATGCATTCTCCTGTATTGCATGTTTTCGCGCACCTCTTACAATTTCCCCTATATCGCCGTGTTCTCGCACACCTCTCATACCTTCCCCTATGTCACTGCTTTTTTGCGCATGTCCCATAGCGTCCCCTATATCGCTGTGTTTTCTCGCACCTCTGATACATTCTCCTGTATCGCCGTGGTTTCTCGCACATCCCATAGGTTCCACTATATTGCCCTGTTTTTGCGCGCCTCTCATGTCTTCCACTATATCACGGTGTTTTTGCGCACTTCTCATAGCATCCCCTATATCGCTGTGCCTTCGAGTACTTCTCATAACTTCCCCTATATCGCCCTGTTTTTGCGCACCTCCCATACCTTCCCCAATAGCGCTGTGTTTTCGTGCACCTCTCAGACCTTCCCTTATATCGCTGTGTTTTCATGCACCTCTCATAACTTCTCCTATATCACTGCATTTTTGCGCAGCTCTTATACCTTCCCCTACATTGCCGTGTTTTCATGCACATCTCATAACGCCCCCTATATCGTTGTGTATTCGCGCAGATCCCATAGCATCCCTTATAATGCTGTGCCTTCGCGCACCTCTCATACCTTCCCCTATATCGCCCCGTTTTCGCGCACCTTCCATACCTTCCTCTATATCGCTGTGTTTTCATGCACCTCTCATACCTCCCCCTATATCGCTGTGATTTTACACACCTCTCATAACTTCTCCTATATCGCTGTGTTTTTGTGCACCTCTCATACCTTCCCCTATATAGCTGTCTTTTCGCGCACATCCCATAAATTCACCTTTATCGCTGTGTTATTGCTCACCTCTCCTAACTTACCCTATATCGCCGTGTTGTTATGCACATCTCATAACGTCCTCTATATCGCTGTGTATTCGCGCACCTCCCATAGCATCCCTTATATCGCTGTGCCTTCGCGCACCTTTCATACCTTCCCAAATATTGCCCTGTTTTCGCGCACCTCCCTTTCCTTCACCTATATTGCTTTTTTCGTGCACCTCTTATACCTTCCCCTATATCGCCGTGTTTTCATGCACATCTCATAAAGTCACCTTTATTGCTAGGTTTTCACGCACCTCTCATAACTTCCCCTATATCGCCCTGTTTTCGAACTCCTCTCATACCTTCCCCTCTATCAATGTGTTTTCACGCTGCTCTCATACCTTCGCCTATATCGCTGTGTTTTCGCACACCCCTCGTGACTTCCCGACTATCGCCGTCTACTCATGCACATTTCATAGCTTTCCCTATATCGCTGTGTTTTCGCGCACCTCTCATACCTTCCCCTATATCGATGTATATTTGCACACATCTCATAACGTCCCCTATATCACTGTGTATTCGCGCACATCCAATAGCATCCCTTATAATGCTGTGCCTTCACGCACCTCTCATACCTCCCCCTATATCGCCCCGTTTTCGCACACCTTCCATACCTTCCCCGATATCGCTGTGTTTTCATGCTCCTCTCATACCTCCCCCTATATCGCTGTGTTTTCACACACCTCTCATAACTTCTCCTATATCGCTGTGTTTTTGTGCACCTCTCATATATTCCCTAATATCACTGCATTTTCATGCACATCTCATCACGTCCCCTATATCGCTGTGTTTTCGTGCACCTCTCATACCTCCCCCTATATCGCTGTGCCTTGCGCACCTCTCATACCTTCCCAAAATATCGCCCTGTTTTCGCGCACCTCCAATTCCTTCACCTATATCGCTGTTTTCATGCACCTCTCATAACTTCCCCTAAATCGCTGTGCCTTCGCGCATCTCTCCTACCTTCCCCTATATCGCGGTGTTTCATGCACATCTCATAACATCCCCTATATCGCTAGGTTTTCACACACTTCTCATAATTTCCCCTATATCGCCCTGTTTTCGCGCTCCTCTAATATCTTCTCTATATCACTGTGTTTTCACGCAGCTCTCATACCTTCCCCTATATCGCTGTGTTTTCACACACCTCTCATGGCTTCCCGGACTATCGCCGTGTATTCATGCACATCTCATAACTTCCCCTATATCGCTGTTTTTTCGCGGACCTCTCATCACTTCACCTACATCGCTGTTTTTGCGCACATCCCATAGCTTCCCCTTGATCGATGTGTTATTGATCACCTCTCATAGCTTACCCTATATCGCTGTGTTTTTCGCGCACCTCGCATGTCTTCACCTTTATCGCTATGTTATCGCTCCTGTCATTACTTCCCCTATATCACTGTGTTTTCTCGCACCTCTGATACATTCCCTTGTATCGCCGTGGTTTCGCGCACCTCCCATAGCATCCCTTATATCGCTGTGCCTTCGCGCACCTCTCATACCTTCCAAATATCGCCCTGTTTTCGCGCACCTCCCTTTCCTTCACCTATATCGCTGTTTTCGTGCACCTCTCATACCATCTCCTATATCGCTGTGCCTTCGCGCACCTCTTATACCTTCCCCTATATCGCTGTGTTTTCATGCACATCTCATAAAGTCCCCTATATCGCTAGGTTTTCACGCACCTCTCATAACTTCCCCTATATCGCCCTGTTTTTCGCACTCCTCTCATATCTTCCCCTATATCAATGTGTTTTCATGCTGATCTCTTACCTTCCCCTATATCGCTGTGTTTTCGCACACCTCTCGTGGCTTCCCGACTATCGCCGTGTACTCATGCTCATCTCATAGCTTTCCCTATATCGCTGTGTTTCGCGCACCTCTCATTCCTTCCTCTATATCAATGTATTTTTGCGCACATCTCATACCTTCCCCTATATCGCTATGTATTCGCGCACCTCCCATACCTTCCCCTATATCACTGTGCCTTCGCGCACCTCTCATGCATTCCCGTATACCGCTGTGTTTTTGCACACCTCTCATACCTTCCCCAATATCACCGTGGTTTCATGCACATCTCATAACGTCCCCAATGTCGCTGGGTTTTCACGCACCTCTCATAACCTTCCCTATATCGCCCTGCTTTCGCGCTCCACTCATACCTTCCCCTATATCGCTGTGTTTTCGCACACCTCTCATGGCTTCCCGACTATCGCCGTGTATTGATGCACCTCTCATACCTTCTCCTATATCGCTGTGCTTTCGCGCACCTCCCATAGCTTCGCCTACATCGCTGTTTCACGCACCTCCAATACCTTCCCCTATATCGATGTATTTTTGCGCATATCTCATAACGTCCCCTATATTGCTGTGTATTTGTGCACCGCCCATAGAATCCCCTATATCATTGTGCCTTCGCGCACCTCTCATGCATTCCCGTATATCGCCCTGTTTTCGTGCACCTCCCACACCTTCCCCGATATCGCTGTGTTTTCGTGTTACCTCTCATACCTCCCCTTATATCACTGTGTTTTCACGCACCTCTCATAACTTACCCTATATTGCCGTGTTTTCACGCACATCCCATACCTTCCACTATATTGCCCTGTTTTCGCGCACCTCTCATGTCTTCCACTGACATCGCTGTGTTTTCTGGCACCTCTGATGCATTCCCCTGTAACACCAAGTTTTCGCGCACCTCTCATACTTTCCCCCTATGTCGCCGTTTTTACGCGCACTCTCATAGCTGCCCCTATATCGCCATGTTTTTATGCACATCTCATACCATCTCCTATATCGCTGTCTTTTTGCGCACCTCCCATACCATCCCCTATATAGCTGTGCCTTCGTGCACCTCTCATATCTTCCCTATATCGCCGTGTTTTCGCACACCTCTCATAACTTCTCCTATATCGCTGTGTTTTGTGCACCTCTCATACCTTCCCTAATATCACTGCGTTTTAATGCACATCTCATCACGTCCCCCATATCGCTGTGTATTCACGCACCTCCCATAGCATACCCTATATCGCTGTGCCTTGCGCACCTCTCCATAACTTCCGCTATATCACTGTCTTTTCGCACACATCCCATAGATTCACCTTTATCGCAGTGTTATTGCTCACCTCTCATAGCTTCCCCTGTATCGCCGGTTTTTGCTCACCTCTCATAGCTTCCCCTATATCGCCATGTTTTCGAGCACCTCTCATGTCTTCACCTAGATCGCTATGTTTCGATCCTCTCAATACTTCCCCTATATCGCTGTGTTTTCTCGCACATCTGATACATTCTCCCGTATCGCCGTGTTTTCACACACCTCTCATAATTTCCCCTATATCGCCGTGTTCTCGCACACCTCTCATAACTTCCCCTATATCACTGTGTTTTCGCGCACCTCTCATAGCTTCCCCTATATCACCCTGTTTTCGTGCACATCCACTAGCTTCCACTATATTGCCCTGTTTTCGCGCACCTCTCATGTATTCCACTACATCGCTGTGTTTTCTGGCACCTCTGATGCATTCCCCTGTAACGCCAAGTTTTCGCGCACCTCTCATACTTTCCCCTATATCGCCGTGTATACGCGCACCTCTCATACCTGCCCCTATATCGCCATGTTTTTAAGCACATCTCATACTGCCTCCTATATCGCTGTGTTTTTGCGCACCTCCCATACCTTCCCCTATATCGCTGTGCTTTCAGGCACCTCTCATGGCTTCCCCAATATCGCCGTGTATTCATGCACATCTCATACCGTCCCCTATATCGCTGTGTTTCGGCGCACCTCCCATAGGCTTCACCAACATCGCTGTTTTCGGCGCACCTCGCATGTCTTCACCTATATCGTTATGTTTTCGCTCCTATCATTACTTCCCCTACATCGCTGTGTTTTCTCGCACCTCTGATACATTCTCCTGTATTGCATGTTTTCGCGCACCTCTTACAATTTCCCCTATATCGCTGTGTTTTCTTGCACCTCTGATACATTCTCCTGTCATTGCATTGTTTTCGCGCACCTCTTACAATCTCCCCTATATCGCCGTGTTCTCGCACACCTCTCATACCTTCCCCTATATCACTGTTTTTTTGCGCATTCCCATAGCGTCCCTTATATCGCTGTGTTTTCTCGCACCTCTGATACATTCCCCTGTATCGCCGTGGTTTCGCGCACATCCCATAGGTTCCACTATATTGCCCTGTTTTTGCACACCTCTCATGTCTTCCCCGATATCACGGTGTTTTCGCACACATCTCATAGCATCCCCGATATCGCTGTGCTTCGCGCACCTCTCATAACTTCCCCTATATCGCCCTGTTTTCGCGCACCTCCCATACCTTCCCCAATATCGCTGTGTTTTCGTGCCACCTCTCATACCTTCCCTTATATCGCTGTGTTTTCACGCATCTCTCATAACTTCTCCTATATCACTGTATTCTTGCGCAGCTCTTATATCTTCCCCTATATTGCCGTGTTTTCATGCATATCTCATAACGTCCCCTATATCGCTGTGTATTCGCGCACATTCCCATAGCATCCTTTATATTGCTGTGCCTTTGCGCACCTCCCATACCTTCCCCTATATCGTCCTGTTTTCGCGCACCTTCCATACCTTCCCCTGTACCGCTGTGTTTTCATGCACCTCTCATACCTCCCCCTATATCGCTGTGTTTTCACACTCCTCTCATAACTTCTCCTATATCGTTGTGTTTTTGTGCACCTCTCATACCTTCCCTAATATCACTGCGTATTTCATGCACAATCTCATCACGTCGCCTATATCGCTGTTGTTTTTGTGCACCTCTCATACCTCCCCATATATCGCTGTGCCTTGCACACCTCTCATACCTTCCCCTATATCGCTGTCTTTTCGCGCACATCCCATAGATTCCACCTTTATCACTGTGTTATTGCTCCACCTCTCATAGCTTCCCCTGTATCGCCGTGTTTTTGCTAACCTCTCATAGATTCCCTAATATCGCCGTGTTTTCGCGCACCTCTCCTGTCTTCCCCTATATCACTGTGTTTTCGCGGACATTCCATAGAATCCCCTATAATTGCTGTGCCTTCGCATACCTCTCATAAACTTTATCTATATCGCCCTGTTTTCGGCGCACCTCCCATTCCCTTCACCTATATCGCTGTTTTTGTGCACCTCTCATGCATTCCGTATACCGCTGTGTTTTTGCACACCTCTCATACCTTCCCCAATATCACCGTGTTTTCATGCACATCTCATAACGTCCCCAATGTCGCTGGGTTTCACGCACCTCTCATAACTTCCCTCTATCGTCCTGTTTTCGCGCTCCTCTCATACATTCCCCTATATCACTGTGCTTTCACGCAGCTCTCATACCTTCCCCTATATCGCTGTGTTTTCGCGCATCTCGCATGTCTTCACGTATATCGCTATGTTTTCGCTCCTATCATTACTTCCCCTATATCGCTGTGTTTTCTCGCACCTCTGATACATTCCCCTGTATCGCCGTGGTTTCGTGTACATCCCATAGGTTCCACTATATTGCCCTGTTTTTGCGCACCTCTCATGGCTTCCCCTATATCACGGTGTTTTCGCGCACCTCTCATAGCATCCCCTATATCGCTGTCCTTCGCGCACATCTCATAACTTCCCCTATATCGCCCTGTTTTCACGCACCTCTTACACCTTCCCCAATATCGCTGTGTTTTCGTGCACCTCTCATACCTTCCCTTATGTCGCTGTGTTTTCACGCACCTCTCATAACTTCTCCTAATTCGCTCTATTTTTGCGCAGTTCTTATACCTTCCCCTATACTGCCGTGTTTTCATGCACATCTCATAACATCCCCTATATCGCTGTATTTTCGCACACCTCTCATGGCTTCCCCAATATCGCCGTGTTTTCATGCACATCTCATAACGTCTCCTATATCTCTGTGTATTCACACACCTCCATAGCATCCCCTATATCGCTGTGCCTTCGCGCACCGCTCATACCTTCCACTATATCGCCCTGTTTCCCGCGCACCTCCCATGGCTTTGCATACATCGCTGTGTTATTGCTTACCTCTCATAGCTTCCCCTATATCGCAGTGTTTTCGCGCACCTCTCATGTCTTCACCTATAACGCGTGTTTCGCTCCTCTCATTACTTCCCCATATCGCTTTGTGTTCTTGAACTTCTAATACTGTTCCCTGTATCAACGTGTTTTTGCTCAACTCTCTAATTTCACCTATATCGCTGTGTTCTCGCACACCTCTCACATCTTCCCCTATATCACTGTGTTTTCGCGCATGTCCAATGGCGTCCCCTATATCGCTGTGTTTTCACGCACCTCTCATGTCTTCCCCTATATCACTGTGTTTTTCGTGCACCTCCCATACCATCCCCTATATTGCTGTGACTTCGCACACCTCTCATACCTTTCCCTGTATTGCTGTGTTCTCGCACACCTCTCATAACTTCTCCTATATCGCTGTGTTTTTGTGCACCTCTGATATCTTCCCTAATATCGCTGCGTTTCATGCACTTCTCATCACGTCCCCTATATCACTGTGTATTCACGCACCTCCCATAGCATCCCCTATATCGCTGTGCCTTGCGCACCTCTCATACCTTTCCCTATATCGCTGTCTTTTCGCGCACATCGCATACATTCACCTTTATCGCTTGTGTTATTGCTCATCTCTCATAGCTTCCTCTGTATCGCCGTGTTTTTTGCTCACCTCTCATAGAATTCCGCTATATCGCCGTGTTTCGCGCACCTCTCATAGCATCCCCTATATCGCTGTCCTTCGCGCACATCTCATAACTTCCCCCTATGTCGCACTGTTTTCACGCACCTCCCATACCTTCCCCAATATCGCTGTGTTTCGTGCACCACTCATACCTTCCCTTATATCGCTGTGTTTTCACACACCTCTCATAACTTCTCCTAAATCGTTGTATTTTTGCGCAGTTCTTATACCTTCCCCTACTATTGCCGTGTTTTCATGCACATCTCATAACGTCCCTCTATATCGCTGTGTATTCGCGCACCTCCCATAGCTTCCTATATCGCCTGTGCTTTTCGCGCATCTCTCATACCTTCCCAAATATCGCCAGTTTTCGCGCACCTCCCATTCCTTCACCTATATCGCTGTTTTCGTGCACCTCTCATGCATTCCCATATACCGCTGTGTTTTTGCACACCTCTCATACCTTCCCCAATATCACCGTGTTTCTTGCACATCTCATAACGTCCCCAATGTCGCTGGGTTTTCGCGCTCCTCTCATACCTTCCCCTACATCACTGTGCTTTCACGCAGCTCTCATACCTTCCCCTATATCGCCGTGTTTTCGCGCATCTCGCATGTCTTAAACGTATATCGCTATCGTTTTTCGCTCCTATCATTACTTCCCCTATATCGCTGTGTTTACTCGCACCTCTGATACATCTCCTGTATTGCCATGTTTTCGGGCACCTCTTACAATTTCTCCTATATCGCCGTGTTCTCGCACACCTCTCATACCTTCCCCCTATATCACTGTTTTTTGCACATGTCCCATAGCCTCCCATATATCGCTTGTGCCTTCGCACACCGCTCATACCTTCCCCTATATTGCCCTGTTTCCCGCGCACCTCCCATGGCTTCACATACATTGCTGTGCCCTTCCTGCACCTCTATACCTTCCCCTATATCGCCCTGTTTTCGCGCACCTCCTATACCTTCCCTTATATCGCTGCGTTTTCGTGCACCTCTCATACCTTCCCCTATATGGCTGTGTTTTTCATGCACATCTCATAACGTCCCCTATATCGCTGCTGTATTTGTGCACCTCCCATTCCTTCCGAATATATCTGTGCTTTCGTGCACCTTTCATATCTTCCCCTATATCGCTGTTTTCGCACACCTCTCATAACTTCTTCTATATCGCTGTGTTTTTGTGCACCTCTGATACCTTCCTACTATCGCTGCGTTTTCCTGCACATCTCATCACGTCCCCTATATCGCTGTGTATTCACGCACCTCCCATAGCATCCCCTATATCGCTGTCCTTGCGCACTTCTCATAAGCTTTCCCCTATATCGCTGTCTTTTCGCGCACATTCCATAGATTCAAATTATCG
>NW_027277520.1:0-27440 GCF_030028105.1 Mobula birostris
TGTGGCCTCATTCCGTCGACCTCCTGGATCAGCTTTGTGTCTATGGCCTCCAGCTAACGTGCTCCTGGATCAGCTTTGTGTCTGTGACTGCAGCCCATCAGGCTCCTGGATCAGCTTTGTGTCTGTGGTCTCCAGCCACCAGGCTCCTGGATTAGCTTTGTGTCCGTGGCCTGCAGCCATCGGGCTCCTGGATCAGCTTTGTGTCCGTAGCCTGCAGCCATCGGGCTCCTGGATCAGCTTTGTGTCTGTGGTCTCCAGCCACCAGGCTCCTGGATTAGCTTTGTGTCCGTGGCCTGCAGCCATCGGGCTCCTGGATCAGCTTTGTGTCTGTAGCCTGCAGCCATCGGGCTCCTGGATCAGCTTTGTGTCTGTGGCCTGCAGCCATCGGGCTCCTGGATCAGCTTCGTGTCTGTGGCCTCCAGCCATCGGGCTCCTAGATCAGTGTTGTGTCTGTAGCCTTCAGCCTTCGGGCTCCTGGATCATCTTTGTGTATGTGGCCTCCAGCCATCGGGCTCCTGGATCAGCTTTGTGTCTGTGGCATCCAGCCATCAGGCTCCATGATCTGCTTTGAGTCTGTGGCGGCAGCCCATCGGGCTCCTGGATCAGCTTTGTGTCTCTGGCCTCCAGCCATCGGGCTCCTGGATCAGCTTTGTGTCTGTGGCTGCAGCCCATCTGGCTCCTGGATCAGCTTTGTGTCTGTGGCCTCCAGCCATCGGGCTCCTGGATCAGCTTTCTGTCTGTGGCTCTAACCATCGGGCTCCTGGATCAGCTTTGTGTCTCTGGTCTCCAGCCATCGGGCTCCTGGATCAGCTTTCTGTCTGTGGCCTGCAGCCATCGGGCTCCATGATCAGCTTTGTGTCTGTGGCCTCTAAACCTCGAGCTCCTGGATCAGCTTTGTGTCTGTAGCCTGCAGCGATCGGGCTCCTGATCAGCTTTGTGTCTCTGGCCTCCAGCCATCGGGCTCCTGGATCAGCTTTGTGTCTGTGGCCTCCAGCTATCGGGCTCCTGGATCAACTTTGTGTCTGTAGCCTCCAGCTATCGGGCTCCTGGATCAGCTTTGTGTCTGTGGCTGCAGCCCATCGGGCTCCTGGATCAGCTTTGTTTCTGGGGCCTCCAGCCATCGGGCTCCTGGAACAGCATTGTGTTGTGGCCTCCAGCCATCAGGATCCTGGATCAGCTTTGTGTCTGTGGCCTCCATCCAATGGGCTCCTGGATCAGCTTTGTGTCTGTGGCCTGCAGCCATCGGGCTCCTGGATCCGCTTCGTGTCTGTGGCCTCCAGTCATCGGCCTCCTGGATCAGCATTATGTCTGTAGCCTCCAGCTATCGAGCTCCTGGATCAGCTTTGTGTCTGTGGCTGCAGCCCATCGGGCTCCTGAATCAGCTTTGTGTCTGTGGCCTCTAACCATGGGGCTCCTGGATCAGCTTTGTGTCTGTGGCCTGCAGCCATCGGGCTTCTGGATCAGCTTTGTGTCTGTGGCATCCAGCTATCGGGATCCTGGATCAGCCTTGTGTATGTGGCTTCAGCCCATTGGGCTCCTGGATCAACTTTGTGTCTGTGGCCTCTAACGATCGGGCTCCTGGATCAGCTTTGTGTCTGTGGCTGCAGCCCATCGGGCTCCTGGATCAGCTTTGTGTCTGTGACCTCCAGCTATCGGGCTCCTGGATCAACTTTGTGTCTGTAGCCTCCAGCTATCGGGCTCCTGGATCAGCTTTGTGTCTGTGGCTGCAGCCCATCGGGCTCCAGGATCAGCTTTGTGTCTGTGGCCTCCAGCCATCGGGCTCCTGGATCAGCTTTGTGTCTGTGGCCTCTAACCATCGGGCTCCAGGATAAGCTTTGTGTCTCTGGTCTCTAGCGATCGGGCTCCTGGATCAGATTTGTGTCTGTGGCCTCCAGCCATCGGGCTCCTGGATCAGCTTTGTGTCTGTGGCCTCTAGCCATCGGGCTCCTGGATCAGCTTTGTGTCTGTGGCCTGCAGCCATCGGGCTCCAGGATCAGCTTTGTATCTGTAGCTTCCAGCCATCGGGCTCCTGGATCTGCTTTTTGCCTGTGGCCTCCAGCCATCGGGCTCCTGGATCAGCTTTTTGTCTGTGGCCTCCAGCCATCAGGATCCTGATCAGCTTTGTGTCTGTGGCCTGCAGCCAATGGGCTCCTGGATCAGCTTTGTGTCTGTGGCCTCCAGCCATCGGGCTCCTGGATCAGCTTTGTGTCTGTGGCCTCTAACCATCGGGCTCCTGGATGAGCTTTGTGTCTCTGGTCTCTAGCCATCGGGCTCCTGGATCAGCTTTGTGTCTGTGGCCTGCAGCCATCGGACTCCAGGATCAGCTTTGTGTATGTGGCCTCTAAACATCGAGCTCCTGGATCAGCTTTGTGTCTGTAGCCTGCAGCCATCGGGCTCCTGGATCAGCTTTGTGTCTGTGGCCTCCAGCCATCGGGCTCCTGGATCAGCTTTTTGCCTGTGGCCTCCAGCCATCGGGCTCCTGGATCAGCTTTTTGACTGTGGCCTCCAGCCATCAGGATCCTGGATCAGCTTTGTGTCTGTGGCCTCCAGCCAATGGGCTCCTGGATCAGCTTCGTGTCTGTGGCCTCATGCCATCGGCCTCCTGGATCAGCTTTGTGTCTATGACATCCAGCTAACGTGCTCCTGGATCAGCTTTGTGTCTGTGACTGCAGCCCATCAGGCTCCTGGATCAGCTTTGTGTCTGTGGTCTCCAGCCACCAGGCTCCTGGATTAGCTTTGTGTCCGTGGCCTGCAGCCATCGGGCTCCTGGATCAGCTTAGTGTCTGTAGCCTGCAGCCATCGGGCTCCTGGATCAGCTTTGTGTCTGTGGCCTGCAGCCATCGGGCTCCTGGATCAGCTTCGTGTCTGTGGCCTCCAGCCATCGGGCTCCTGGATCAGTGTTGTGTCTGTAGCCTTCAGCCATCGGGCTCCTGGATCAGCTTTGTGTATGTGGCCTCCAGCCATCGGGCTCCTTGATCAGCTTTGTGTCTGTGGCGTCCAGCCATCAGGCTCCTGGTTCTGCTTTCTGTCTGTGGCTGCAGCCCATCGGGCTCTTGGATCAGCTTTGTGTCTCTGGCCTCCAGCCATCTGGCTCCTGGATCAGCTTTGTGTCTGTGGCCTCTAAACCTCGAGCTCCTGGATCAGCTTTGTGTCTGTAGCCTGCAGCGATAGGGCTCCTGGATCAGCTTTGTGTCTCTGGCCTCCAGCCATCGGGCTCCTGGATCAGCTTTGTGTCTGGGGCCTCCAGCCATCGGGCTCCTGGAACAGCATTGTGTCTGTGGCCTCCAGTCATCGGCCTCCTGGATCAGCATTGTGTCTATGGCCTCCAGCTATCGTGCTCCTGGATCAGCTTTGTGTCTGTGGCTGCAGCCCATCGGGCTCCTGGATCAGCTTTGTGTCTGTGGCTGCAGGCCATCGGGCTCCTGAATCAGCTTTGTGTCTGTGGCCTGCAGACATCGGGCTTCTGGATCAGCTTTGTGTCTGTGGCATCCTGCTTTCGGGCTCCTGGATCAGCTTGGTGTCTGTGGCTGCAGCCCATCGGGCTCCTGGATCAGCTTTGTGTCTGTGGCTCTAACCATCGGGCTCCTGGATCAGCTTTGTGTCTCTGGTCTCCAGCCATCGGGCTCCTGGATCAGCTTTGTGTCTGTGGCCTGCAGCCATCGGGCTCCATGATCAGCTTTGTGTCTGTGGCCTCTAAACCTCGAGCTCCTGGATCAGCTTTGTGTCTGTAGCCTGCAGCGATCGGGCTCCTGGATCAGCTTTGTGTCTCTGGCCTCTAACCATCGGGCTCCTGGATGAGCTTTGTGTCTCTGGTCTCTAGCTATCGGGCTCCTGGATCAACTTTGTGTCTGTGGCCTCTAGCCATCGGGCTCCTGGATCAGCTTTGTGTCTGTGGCCTCTAACCATCGGGCTCCTGGATCAGCTTTGTGTCTCTGGTCTCTAGCCATCGGGCTCCTGGATCAGCTTTGTGTCTGTGGCCTGCAGCCATCGGACTCCAGGATCAGCTTTGTGTATGTGGCCTCTAAACATCGAGCTCCTGGATCAGCTTTGTGTCTGTAGCCTGCAGCCATCGGGCTCCTGGATCAGCTTTGTGTCTGTGCCCTCCAGCCATCGGGCTCCTGGATCAGCTTTTTGCCTGTGGCCTCCAGCCATCGGGCTCCTGGATCAGCTTTTTGACTGTGGCCTCCAGCCATCAGGATCCTGGATCAGCTTTGTGTCTGTGGCCTCCAGCCAATGGGCTCCTGGATCAGCTTCGTGTCTGTGGCCTCATGCCATCGGCCTCCTGGATCAGCTTTGTGTCTATGGCCTCCAGCTAACGTGCTCCTGGATCAGCATTGTGTCTGTGACTGCAGCCCATCAGGCTCCTGGATCAGCTTTGTGTCTGTGGTCTCCAGCCACCAGGCTCCTGGATTAGCTTTGTGTCCGTGGCCTGCAGCCATCGGGCTCCTGGATCAGCTTAGTGTCTGTAGCCTGCAGCCATCGGGCTCCTGGATCAGCTTTGTGTCTGTGGCCTGCTGCCATCGGGCTCCTGGATCAGCTTCGTGTCTGTGGCCTCCAGCCATCGGGCTCCTGGATCAGTGTTGTGTCTGTAGCCTTCAGCCATCGGGCTCCTGGATCAGCTTTGTGTATGTGGCCTCCAGCCATCGGGCTCCTGGATCAGCTTTGTGTCTGTGGCGTCCAGCCATCAGGCTCCTGGTTCTGCTTTCTGTCTGTGGCTGCAGCCCATCGGGCTCTTGGATCAGCTTTGTGTCTCTGGCCTCCAGCCATCTGGCTCCTGGATCAGCTTTGTGTCTGTGGCTGAAGCCCATCGGGCTCCTGGATCAGCTTTGTGTCTGTGGCCTCCAGCCATCGGGCTCCTGGATCAGCTTTGTGTCTGTGGCTGCAGCCCATCGGGCTCCTGGATCAGCTTTGTGTCTGTGGCTGCAGGCCATCGGGCTCCTGAATCAGCTTTGTGTCTGTGGCCTGCAGACATCGGGCTTCTGGATCAGCTTTGTGTCTGTGGCATCCTGCTTTCGGGCTCCTGGATCAGCTTGATGTCTGTGGCTGCAGCCCATCGGGCTCCTGGATCAGCTTTGTGTCTGTGGCTCTAACCATCGGGCTCCTGGATCAGCTTTGTGTCTCTGGTCTCCAGCCATCGGGCTCCTGGATCAGCTTTGTGTCTGTGGCCTGC
The DNA here is from genome assembly GCF_030028105.1 of Mobula birostris. Lineage (NCBI taxonomy): Eukaryota > Metazoa > Chordata > Chondrichthyes > Myliobatiformes > Myliobatidae > Mobula > Mobula birostris. The sequence continues at coordinate 5,171 of NW_027277520.1, forward strand.
AGCCATCGGGCTCCATGATCAGCTTTGTGTCTGTGGCCTCTAAACCTCGAGCTCCTGGATCAGCTTTGTGTCTGTAGCCTGCAGCGATCGGGCTCCTGGATCAGCTTTGTGTCTCTGGCCTCCAGCCATCGGGCTCCTGGATCAGCTTTGTGTCTGGGGCCTCCAGCCATCGGGCTCCTGGAACAGCATTGTGCCTGTGGCCTCCAGTCATCGGCCTCCTGGATCAGCATTGTGTCTATGGCCTCCAGCTATCGTGCTCCTGGATCAGCTTTGTGTCTGTGGCTGCAGCCCATCGGGCTCCTGGATCAGCTTTGTGTCTGTGGCTGCAGCCCATCGGGCTCCTGAATCAGCTTTGTGTCTGTGGCCTGCAGACATCGGGCTTCTGGATCAGCTTTGTGTCTGTGGCATCCTGCTTTCGGGCTCCTGGATCAGCTTGGTGTCTGTGGCTGCAGCCCATCGGGCTCCTGGATCAACTTTGTGTCTGTGGCCTCTAACGATCGGGCTCCTGGATCAGCTTTGTATCTGTAGCTTCCAGCCATAGGGCTCCTGGATCAGCTTTGTGTCTGTGGCTGCAGCCCATCGGGCTCCTGGATCAGCTTTGTGTCTGTGGCCTCCAGCTATCGGGCTCCAGGATAAGCTTTGTGTCTCTGGTCTCTAGCGATCGGGCTCCTGGATCAGCTTTGTGTCTGTGGCCTCCAGCCATTTGGCTCCTGGATCAGCTTTGTGTCTGTGGCCTCTAACCATCGGGCTCCTGGATAAGCTTTGTGTCTCTGGTCTCTAGCCATCGGGCTCCTGGATCAGCTTTGTGTCTGTGGCCTGCAGCCATCGGGCTCCAGGATCAGCTTTGTATCTGTAGCTTCCAGCCATCGGGCTCCTGGATCTGCTTTGTGTCTGTGGCCTCCAGCCATCGGCCTCCTGGATCAGCTTTGTGTCTATGGCCTCCAGCTATCGTGCTCCTGGATCAGCTTTGTGTCTGTGGCTGCAGCCCATCAGACTCCTGGATCAGCTTTGTGTCTGTGGTCTCCAGCCACCAGGCTCCTGGATTAGCTTTGTGTCTGTGGCCTGCAGCCATCGGGCTCCTGGATCAGCTTTGTGTCTGTAGCCTGCAGCCGTCGGGCTCCTGAATCAGCTTTGTGTCTGTGGCCTCTAACCATCGGGCTCCTGGATCAGCTTTGTGTCTGTGGCCTGCAGCCATCGGGCTTCTGGATCAGCTTTGTGTCTGTGGCATCCAGCTATCGGGCTCCTGGATCAGCTTTGTGTCTGTGGCCTCCAGCCATCGGGCTCCTGGATCAGCTTTGTGTCTGTGGCCTCCAGCCATCGGGCTCCTGGATCAGCTTTGTGTCTGTGGCCTCTAACCATCGGGCTCCTGGATGAGCTTTGTGTCTCTGGTCTCTAGCCATCGGGCTCCTGGATCAGCTTTGTGTCTGTGGCCTGCAGCCATCGGACTCCAGGATCAGCTTTGTGTCTATGGACTCCAGCTAACGTGCTCCTGGATCAGCTTTGTGTCTGTGACTGCAGCCCATCAGGCTCCTTGATCAGCTTTGTGTCTGTGGTCTCCAGCCACTAGGCTCCTGGATTAGCTTTGTGTCTGTGGCCTGCAGCCATCGGGCTCCTGGATCAGCTTTGTGTCTGTAGCCTGCAGCCATCGGGCTCCTGGATCAGCTTCGTGTCTGTGGCCTCCAGCCATCGGGCTCCTGGATCAGTGTTGTGTCTGTAGCCTTCAGCCATCGGGCTCCTGGATCAGCTTTGTGTATGTGGCCTCCAGTCATCGGGCTCCTGGATCAGCTTTGTGTCTGTGGCGTCCAGCCATGAGGCTCCTGGATCTGCTTTGAGTCTGTGGCTGCAGCCCATCGGGCTCCTGGATCAGCTTTGTGTCTCTGGCCTCCAGCCATCGGGCTCCTGGATCAGCTTTGTGTCTCTGGTCTCCAGCCATCGGGCTCCTGGATCAGCTTTCTGTCTGTGGCCTGCAGCCATCGGGCTCCATGAACAGCTTTATGTCTGTGGCCTCTAAACCTCGAGCACCTGGATCAGCTTTGTGTCTGTAGCCTGCAGCGATCGGGCTCCTGGATCAGCTTTGTGTCTGTGGCGTGCAGCCATCGGGCTCATGGATCAGCTTTGTGTCTGTGGCCTCCAGCCATCGGGCTCCTGGATCAGCTTTGTGTCTGTGGCCTCTAACCATCGGGCTCCTGGATGAGCTTTGTGTCTCTGGTCTCTAGCCATCGGGCTCCTGGATCAGCTTTGTGTCTGTGGCCTGCAGCCATCGGACTCCAGGATCAGCTTTGTGTATGTGGCCTCTAAACATCGAGCTCCTGGATCACCTTTGTGTCTGTAGCCTGCAGCCATCGGGCTCCTGGATCAGCATTGTGTCTGTGGTCTCCAGCCATCGGGCTCCTGGATCAGCTTTTTGCCTGTGGCCTCCAGCCATCGGGCTCCTGGATCAGCTTTTTGTCTGTGGCCTCCAGCCATCAGGATCCTGGATCAGCTTTGTGTCTGTGGCCTCCAGCCAATGGGCTCCTGGATCAGCTTTGTGTCTGTGACCTGCAGCCATTGGGCTCCTGGATCAGCTTCGTGTCTGTGGCCTCATTCCGTCGACCTCCTGGATCAGCTTTGTGTCTATGGCCTCCAGCTAACGTGCTCCTGGATCAGCTTTGTGTCTGTGACTGCAGCCCATCAGGCTCCTGGATCAGCTTTGTGTCTGTGGTCTCCAGCCACCAGGCTCCTGGATTAGCTTTGTGTCCGTGGCCTGCAGCCATCGGGCTCCTGGATCAGCTTTGTGTCCGTAGCCTGCAGCCATCGGGCTCCTGGATCAGCTTTGTGTCTGTGGTCTCCAGCCACCAGGCTCCTGGATTAGCTTTGTCTCCGTGGCCTGCAGCCATCGGGCTCCTGGATCAGCTTTGTGTCTGTAGCCTGCAGCCATCGGGCTCCTGGATCAGCTTTGTGTCTGTGGCCTGCAGCCATCGGGCTCCTGGATCAGCTTCGTGTCTGTGGCCTCCAGCCATCGGGCTCCTAGATCAGTGTTGTGTCTGTAGCCTTCAGCCTTCGGGCTCCTGGATCATCTTTGTGTATGTGGCCTCCAGCCATCGGGCTCCTGGATCAGCTTTGTGTCTGTGGCATCCAGCCATCAGGCTCCATGATCTGCTTTGAGTCTGTGGCGGCAGCCCATCGGGCTCCTGGATCAGCTTTGTGTCTCTGGCCTCCAGCCATCGGGCTCCTGGATCAGCTTTGTGTCTGTGGCTGCAGCCCATCTGGCTCCTGGATCAGCTTTGTGTCTGTGGCCTCCAGCCATCGGGCTCCTGGATCAGCTTTCTGTCTGTGGCTCTAACCATCGGGCTTCTGGATCAGCTTTGTGTCTCTGGTCTCCAGCCATCGGGCTCCTGGATCAGCTTTCTGTCTGTGGCCTGCAGCCATCGGGCTCCATGATCAGCTTTGTGTCTGTGGCCTCTAAACCTCGAGCTCCTGGATCAGCTTTGTGTCTGTAGCCTGCAGCGATCGGGCTCCTGGATCAGCTTTGTGTCTCTGGCCTCCAGCCATCGGGCTCCTGGATCAGCTTTGTGTCTGTGGCCTCCAGCTATCGGGCTCCTGGATCAACTTTGTGTCTGTAGCCTCCAGCTATCGGGCTCCTGGATCAGCTTTGTGTCTGTGGCTGCAGCCCATCGGGTTCCTGGATCAGCTTTGTTTCTGGGGCCTCCAGCCATCGGGCTCCTGGAACAGCATTGTGTTGTGGCCTCCAGCCATCAGGATCCTGGATCAGCTTTGTGTCTGTGGCCTCCATCCAATGGGCTCCTGGATCAGCTTTGTGTCTGTGGCCTGCAGCCATCGGGCTCCTGGATCCGCTTCGTGTCTGTGGCCTCCAGTCATCGGCCTCCTGGATCAGCATTATGTCTGTAGCCTCCAGCTATCGAGCTCCTGGATCAGCTTTGTGTCTGTGGCTGCAGCCCATCGGGCTCCTGAATCAGCTTTGTGTCTGTGGCCTCTAACCATGGGGCTCCTGGATCAGCTTTGTGTCTGTGGTCTGCAGCCATCGGGCTTCTGGATCAGCTTTGTGTCTGTGGCATCCAGCTATCGGGATCCTGGATCAGCCTTGTGTATGTGGCTTCAGCCCATTGGGCTCCTGGATCAACTTTGTGTCTGTGGCCTCTAACGATCGGGCTCCTGGATCAGCTTTGTGTCTGTGGCTGCAGCCCATCGGGCTCCTGGATCAGCTTTGTGTCTGTGACCTCCAGCTATCGGGCTCCTGGATCAACTTTGTGTCTGTAGCCTCCAGCTATCGGGCTCCTGGATCAGCTTTGTGTCTGTGGCTGCAGCCCATCGGGCTCCAGGATCAGCTTTGTGTCTGTGGCCTCCAGCCATCGGGCTCCTGGATCAGCTTTGTGTCTGTGGCCTCTAACCATCGGGCTCCAGGATAAGCTTTGTGTCTCTGGTCTCTAGCGATCGGGCTCCTGGATCAGATTTGTGTCTGTGGCCTCCAGCCATCGGGCTCCTGGATCAGCTTTGTGTCTGTGGCCTCTAGCCATCGGGCTCCTGGATCAGCTTTGTGTCTGTGGCCTGCAGCCATCGGGCTCCAGGATCAGCTTTGTATCTGTAGCTTCCAGCCATCGGGCTCCTGGATCTGCTTTTTGCCTGTGGCCTCCAGCCATCGGGCTCCTGGATCTGCTTTGTGTCTGTGGCCTCCAGCTATCGAGCTCCTGGATCAGCTTTGTGTCTGTGGCTGCAGCCCATCGGGCTCCTGAATCAGCTTTGTGTCTGTGGCCTCTAACCATGGGGCTCCTGGATCAGCTTTGTGTCTGTGGCCTGCAGCCATCGGGCTTCTGGATCAGCTTTGTGTCTGTGGCATCCAGCTATCGGGATCCTGGATCAGCCTTGTGTATGTGGCTTCAGCCCATTGGGCTCCTGGATCAACTTTGTGTCTGTGGCCTCTAACGATCGGGCTCCTGGATCAGCTTTGTGTCTGTGGCTGCAGCCCATCGGGCTCCTGGATCAGCTTTGTGTCTGTGACCTCCAGCTATCGGGCTCCTGGATCAACTTTGTGTCTGTAGCCTCCAGCTATCGGGCTCCTGGATCAGCTTTGTGTCTGTGGCTGCAGCCCATCGGGCTCCAGGATCAGCTTTGTGTCTGTGGCCTCCAGCCATCGGGCTCCTGGATCAGCTTTGTGTCTGTGGCCTCTAACCATCGGGCTCCAGGATAAGCTTTGTGTCTCTGGTCTCTAGCGATCGGGCTCCTGGATCAGATTTGTGTCTGTGGCCTCCAGCCATCGGGCTCCTGGATCAGCTTTGTGTCTGTGGCCTCTAGCCATCGGGCTCCTGGATCAGCTTTGTGTCTGTGGCCTGCAGCCATCGGGCTCCAGGATCAGCTTTGTATCTGTAGCTTCCAGCCATCGGGCTCCTGGATCTGCTTTGTGTCTGTGGCCTCCAGCCATCGGCCTCCTGGATCAGCTTTGTGTCTATGGCCTCCAGCTATCGTGCTCCTGGATCAGCTTTGTGTCTGTGGCTGCTGCCCATCAGACTCCTGGATCAGCTTTGTGTCTGTGGTCTCCAGCCACCAGGCTCCTGGATTAGCTTTGTGTCTGTGGCCTGCAGCCATCGGGCTTCTGGATCAGCTTTGTGTCTGTGGCATCCAGCTATCGGGATCCTGGATCAGCTTTGTGTCTGTGGCCTCTAAAGATCGGGCTCCAGGATAAGCTTTGTGTCTCTGGTCTCTAGCGATCGGGCTCCTGGATCAGCTTTGTGTCTGTGGCCTCCAGCCATCGGGCTCCTGGATCAGCTTTGTGTCTGTGGCCTCTAACCATCGGGCTCCTGGATAAGCTTTGTGTCTCTGGTCTCTAGCCATCGGGCTCCTGGATCAGCTTTGTGTCTGTGGCCTGCAGCCATCGGGCTCCAGGATCAGCTTTGTATCTGTAGCTTCCAGCCATCGGGCTCCTGGATCAGCTTTGTGTCTGTGGCTGCAGCCCATCGGGCTCCTGGATCAACTTTGTGTCTGTGGCCTCCAGCTATCGGGCTCCTGGATCAGCTTTGTGTCTGTGGCCTCCAGCCATCGGGCTCCTGGATCAGCTTTGTGTCTGTGACCTCTAACCATCGGGGTCCTGGATTAGCTTTGTGTCTCTGGTCTCTAGCCATCGGGCTCCTGGATCAGCTTTGTGTCTGTGGCTGCAGCCCATCGGGCTCCTGGATCAACTTTGTGTCTGTGGCCTCTAACCATCAGGCTCCTGGATCAGCTTTTATCTGTAGCTGCAGCCCATCGAGCTCCTGGATCAGCATTGTGTCTGTGGCCTCCAGCTATCAGGCTCCTTGATCAACTTTGTGTCTGTGGCCCCTAGCTATCGGGCTCCTGGATCAGCTTTGTGTCTGTGGCTGCAGCCCATCTGGCTCCTGGATCAGCTTTGTGTCTGTGGCCTCTAGCCATCGGGCTCCTGGATCAGCTTTCTGTCTGTGGCTCTAACCATCGGGCTCCTGGATCAGCTTTGTGTCTCTGGTCTCCAGCCATCGGGCTCCTGGATCAGCTTTCTGTCTGTGGCCTGCAGCCATCGGGCTCCATGATCAGCTTTGTGTCTGTGGCCTCTAAACCTCGAGCTCCTGGATCAGCTTTGTGTCTGTAGCCTGCAGCGATCGGGCTCCTGGATCAGCTTTGTGTCTCTGGCCTCCAGCCATCGGGCTCCTGGATCAGCTTTGTGTCTGTGGCCTCCAGCTATCGGGCTCCTGGATCAACTTTGTGTCTGTAGCCTCCAGCTATCGGGCTCCTGGATCAGCTTTGTGTCTGTGGCTGCAGCCCATCGGGCTCCTGGATCAGCTTTGTTTCTGGGGCCTCCAGCCATCGGGCTCCTGGAACAGCATTGTGTTGTGGCCTCCAGCCATCAGGATCCTGGATCAGCTTTGTGTCTGTGGCCTCCATCCAATGGGCTCCTGGATCAGCTTTGTGTCTGTGGCCTGCAGCCATCGGGCTCCTGGATCCGCTTCGTGTCTGTGGCCTCCAGTCATCGGCCTCCTGGATCAGCATTATGTCTGTAGCCTCCAGCTATCGAGCTCCTGGATCAGCTTTGTGTCTGTGGCTGCAGCCCATCGGGCTCCTGAATCAGCTTTGTGTCTGTGGCCTCTAACCATCGGGCTCCGGGATCAGCTTTGTGTCTGTGGCCTGCAGCCATCGGGCTTCTGGATCAGCTTTGTGTCTGTGGCATCCAGCTATCGGGATCCTGGATCAGCTTTGTGTATGTGGCTTCAGCCCATTGGGCTCCTGGATCAACTTTGTGTCTGTGGCCTCTAACGATCGGGCTCCTGGATCAGCTTTGTGTCTGTGGCTGCAGCCCATCGGGCTCCTGGATCAGCTTTGTGTCTGTGACCTCCAGCTATCGGGCTCCTGGATCAACTTTGTGTCTGTAGCCTCCAGCTATCGGGCTCCTGGATCAGCTTTGTGTCTGTGGCTGCAGCCCATCGGGCTCCAGGATCAGCTTTGTGTCTGTGGCCTCCAGCCATCGGGCTCCTGGATCAGCTTTGTGTCTGTGGCCTCTAACCATCGGGCTCCAGGATAAGCTTTGTGTCTCTGGTCTCTAGCGATCGGGCTCCTGGATCAGATTTGTGTCTGTGGCCTCCAGCCATCGGGCTCCTGGATCAGCTTTGTGTCTGTGGCCTCTAGCCATCGGGCTCCTGGATCAGCTTTGTGTCTGTGGCCTGCAGCCATCGGGCTCCAGGATCAGCTTTGTATCTGTAGCTTCCAGCCATCGGGCTCCTGGATCTGCTTTGTGTCTGTGGCCTCCAGCCATCGGCCTCCTGGATCAGCTTTGTGTCTGTGGCCTCCAGCCATCGGCCTCCTGGATCAGCTTTGTGTCTATGGCCTCCAGCTATCGTGCTCCTGGATCAGCTTTGTGTCTGTGGCTGCTGCCCATCAGACTCCTGGATCAGCTTTGTGTCTGTGGTCTCCAGCCACCAGGCTCCTGGATTAGCTTTGTGTCTGTGGCCTGCAGCCATCGGGCTCCTGGATCAGCTTTGTGTCTGTAGCCTGCAGCCGTCGGGCTCCTGAATCAGCTTTGTGTCTGTGGCCTCTAACCATCGGGCTCCTGGATCAGCTTTGTGTCTCTGGCCTGCAGCCATCGGGCTTCTGGATCAGCTTTGTGTCTGTGGCATCCAGCTATCGGGATCCTGGATCAGCTTTGTGTCTGTGGCCTCTAAAGATCGGGCTCCAGGATAAGCTTTGTGTCTCTGGTCTCTAGCGATCGGGCTCCTGGATCAGCTTTGTGTCTGTGGCCTCCAGCCATCGGGCTCCTGGATCAGCTTTGTGTCTGTGGCCTCTAACCATCGGGCTCCTGGATAAGCTTTGTGTCTCTGGTCTCTAGCCATCGGGCTCCTGGATCAGCTTTGTGTCTGTGGCCTGCAGCCATCGGGCTCCAGGATCAGCTCTGTATCTGTAGCTTCCAGCCATCGGGCTCCTGGATCAGCTTTGTGTCTGTGGCTGCAGCCCATCGGGCTCCTGGATCAACTTTGTGTCTGTGGCCTCCAGCTATCGGGCTCCTGGATCAGCTTTGTGTCTGTGGCCTCCAGCCATCGGGCTCCTGGATCAGCTTTGTGTCTGTGACCTCTAACCATCGGGGTCCTGGATTAGCTTTGTGTCTCTGGTCTCTAGCCATCGGGCTCCTGGATCAGCTTTGTGTCTGTGGCTGCAGCCCATCGGGCTCCTGGATCAACTTTGTGTCTGTGGCCTCTAACCATCAGGCTCCTGGATCAGCTTTTATCTGTAGCTGCAGCCCATCGAGCTCCTGGATCAGCATTGTGTCTGTGGCCTCCAGCTATCAGGCTCCTTGATCAACTTTGTGTCTGTGGCCCCTAGCTATCGGGCTCCTGGATCAGCGTTTTGTCTGTGGCCTCCAGCCATCGGGCTCCTGGATCAGCTTTGTGTCTGTGGCTCTAACCATCGGGCTCCTGGATCAGCTTTGTGTCTCTGGTCTCCAGCCATCGGGCTCCTGGATCAGCTTTGTGTCTGTGGCCTGCAGCCATCGGGCTCCATGATCAGCTTTGTGTCTGTGGCCTCTAAACCTCGAGCTCCTGGATCAGCTTTGTGTCTGTAGCCTGCAGTGATCGGGCTCCTGGATCAGCTTTGTGTCTCTGGCCTCCAGCCATCGGGCTCCTGGATCAGCTTTGTGTCTGGGGCCTCCAGCCATCGGGCTCCTGGAACAGCATTGTGTCTGTGGCCTCCAGCCATCAGGATCCTGGATCAGCTTTGTGTCTGTGGCCTCCATCCAATGGGCTCCTGGATCAGCTTTGTGTCTGTGGCCTGCAGCCATCGGGCTCCTGGATCCGCTTCGTGTCTGTGGCCTCCAGTCATCGGCCTCCTGGATCAGCATTGTGTCTATGGCCTCCAGCTATCGGGCTCCTGGATCAGCTTTGTGTCTGTGGTTGCAGCCCATCGGGCTCCTGGATAAGTTTTGTGTCTGTGGCCTCCAGCTATTGGGCTCCTGGATCAACTTTGTGTCTGTAGCCTCAAGCTATCGGGCTCCTGGATCAGCTTTGTGTCTGTGGCTGCAGCCCATCGGGCTCCTGAATCAGCTTTGTGTCTGTGGCCTCCAGCCATCGGGCTCCTGGATCAGCTTTGTGTCTGTGGCCTCCAGCCAGTGGGCTCCTGGATCAGCTTTGTGTCTCTGGTCTCTAGCCATCGGGCTCCTGGATCAGCTTCGTGTCTGTGGCCTCCAGCCATCGGCCTCCTGGATCAGCTTTGTGTCTATGGCCTCCAGCTATCGTGCTCCTGGATCAGCTTTGTGTCTGTGGCTGCAGCCCATCAGACTCCTGGATCAGCTTTGTGTCTGTGGTCTCCAGCCACCAGGCTCCTGGATTAGCTTTGTGTCTGTGGCCTGCAGCTATCGGGCACCTGGATCAGCTTTGTGTCTGTAGCCTGCAGCCGTCGGGCTCCTGGATCAGCTTCGTGTCTGTGGCCTCCAGACATCAGGCTCTTGGAACTTCTTTGTGTCTGTGGCTGCAGCCCATCGGGCTCCTGGATCAGCTTTGTGTCTCTGGCCTCCAGCCATCGGGCTCCTGGATCAGCTTTTTGTCTGTGGCCTCCAGCCATCGGGCTCCTGGATCAGCTTTGTGTCTCTGGCCTCCAGCCATCGGGCTCCTGGATCAGCTTTGTGTCTGTGATCTGCAGCCATCGGGCTCCTGGATCAGTTTTGTGTCTGTGGTCTGCAGCCATCGGGCTCCTGGATCAGCTTTGTGTCTGTGGTCTCCAGCCATCGGGCTCCTGGATCAGCTTTGTGTCTGTGGCCTCCAGCCATCGGGTTCCTGGATCAGCTTTGTGTCTGGGGGCCTCCAGCAATCGGGCTCCTGCAACAGCATTGTGTCTGTGGCCTCCAGACATCAGATCCTGGATCAGCTTTGTGTCTGTGGCTGCCAGCCCATCGGGCTCCTGGATCAGCTTTGTGTCTGTGGCCTCCATACAATGGGCTCCTGGATCAGCTTTGTGTCTGTGGCCTGCAGCCATCGGGCTCCTGGATCCGCTTCGTGTCTGTGGCCTCCAGTCTTCGGCCTCCTGGATCAGCATTGTGTCTATGGCCTCCAGCTATCGGGCTCCTGGATCAGCTTTATGTCTGTGGCTGCAGCCCATCGGGCTCCTGAATCAGCTTTGTGTCTGTTGCCTCCAGCCATCGGGCTCCTGGATCAACTTTGTGTCTGTAGCCTCCAGCTATCGGCTCCTGGATCAGCTTTGTGTCTGTGGCTGCAGCCCATCGGGCTCCTGGATCAGCTTTGTGTCTGTGGCCTCCAGCCATCGGGCTCCTGGATCAGCTTTGTGTCTGTGGCCTCTAACCATCGGTCTCCAGATAAGCTTTGTGTCTCTGGTCTCTAGCGATCGGGCTCCTGGATCAGCTTTGTGTCTGTGGCCTCCAGCCATCGGGCTCCTGGATCAGCTTTGTGTCTGTGGCCTCCAGCCATCAGGCTCCTGGATAAGCTTTGTGTCTGTGACCTCTAACCATCGGGGTCCTGGATCAGCTTTGTGTCTCTGGTCTCTAGCCATCGGGCTCCTGGATCAGCTTTGTGTCTGGTGGCTGCAGCCCATCGGGCTCCTGGATCAACTTTGTGTCTGTGGCCTCTAACCATCAGGCTCCTGGATCAGCTTTTATCTGTAGCTGCAGCCCATCGAGCTCCTGGATCAGCATTGTGTCTGTGGCCTCCAGCTATCGGGCTCCTTGATCAACTTTGTGTCTGTGGCCTCTAGCTATCGGGCGCCCTGGATTAGCTTTGTGTCTGTGGCCTGCAGCCATCGGGCTCCTGGATCAGCTTTGTGTCTGTGGCCTCTAACCATCAGGCTCCTGGATCAGCTTTTATCTGTAGCTGCAGCCCATCGAGCTCCTGGATCAGCATTGTGTCTGTGGCCTCCAGCTATCGGGCTCCTGGATCAACTTTGTGTCTGTGGCCTCTAGCCATCGGGCTCCTGGATCAGCTTTGTGTCTGTGGCCTCTAACTATCGGGCTCCTGGATGAGCTTTGTGTCTCTGGTCTCTAGCCATCGGGCTCCTGGATCAGCTTTGTGTCTGTGGCCTGCAGCCATCGGACTCCAGGATCAGCTTTGTGTATGTGGCCTCTAAACATCGAGCTCCTGGATCAGCTTTGTGTCTGTAGCCTGCAGCCATCGGGCTCCTGGATCAGCTTTGTGTCTGTGGCCTCCAGCCATCGGGCTCCTGGATCAAGCTTTTTGCCTGTGGCCTCCAGCCATCGGGCTCCTGGATCAGCTTTTTGTCTGTGGCCTCCATCCATCAGGATCCTGGATCAGCTTTGTGTCTGTGGCCTCCAGCCATAGGGCTCCTGGATCAGCTTCGTGTCTGTGGCCTCCAGCCATCGGCCTCCTGGATCAGCTTTGTGTCTATGGCCTCCAGCTATCGTGCTCCTGGATCAGCTTTGTGTCTGTGGCTGCAGCCCATCAGACTCCTGGATCAGCTTTGTGTCTGTCGTCTCCAGCCACCAGGCTCCGTGGATCAGCTTTGTGTCTGTGGCCTGCAGCCATCGGGCTCCTGGATCAGCTTTGTGTCTGTAGCCTGCAGCCGTCGGGCTCCTGGATCAGCTTTGTGTCTGTGGCCTGCAGCCATCGGGCTCCTGGATCTGCTTCGTGTCTGTGGCCTCCAGACATCGGGCTCCTGGATCAGCGTTGTGTCTGTAGCCTTCAGCCATCGGGCTCCTGGATCAGCTTTGTGTATGTGGCGTCCAGCCATCAGACTCTTGGAACTTCTTTGTGTCTGTGGCTGCAGCCCATCGGGCTCCTGGATCAGCTTTGTGTCTCTGGCCTCCAGCCATCGGGCTCCTGGATCAGCTTTGTGTCTGTGGCTGCAGCCCATCGGGCTCCTGGATCAGTTTTGTGTCTCTGGTCTCCAGCCATCGGTCTCCTGGATCAGCTTTGTGTCTGTGGCCTCCAGCCATCGGGCTCCTGGATCAGCTTTGTGTCTCTGGCCTCCAGCCATCGGGCTCCTGGATCAGCTTTGTGTCTGTGGTCTGCAGCCATCGGGCTCCTGGATCAGCTTTGTGTCTGTGGTCTCCAGCCGTCGGGCTCCTGGATCAGCTTTGTGTCTGTGGCCTCCAGCCATCGGGTTCCTGGATCAGCTTTGTGTCTGGGGCCTCCAGCCATCGGGCTCCCGGAACAGCATTGTGTCTGTGGCCTCCAGACATCAGGATCCTGGATCAGCTTTGTGTCTGCGGCCTCCATCCAATGGGCTCCTGGATCAGCTTTGTGTCTGTGGCCTGCAGCCATCGGGCTCCTGGATCCGCTTCGTCTCTGTGGCCTCCAGTCTTCGGCCTCCTGGATCAGCATTGTGTCTATGGCCTACAGCTATCGGGCTCCTGAATCAGCTTTGTGTCTGTGGCCTGCAGCCTTCGGGCTCCTGATCAGCTTCGTGTCTGTGGCCTCCAGACATCGGGCTCCTGGATCAGCGTTGTGTCTGTAGCCTTCAGCCATCGGGCTCCTGGATCAGCTTTGTGTATGTGGCGTACAGCCATCAGGCTCTTGGAACTTCTTTGTGTCTGTGGCTGCAGCCCATCGGGCTCCTGGATCAGCTTTGTGTCTCTGGCCTCCAGCCATCGGGCTCCTGGATCAGCTTTGTGTCTGTGGCTGCAGCCCATCGGGCTCCTGGATCAGTTTTGTGTCTCTGGTCTCCAGCCATCGGTCTCCTGGATCAGCTTTGTGTCTGTGGCCTTCAGCCATCGGGCTCCTGGATCAGCTTTGTGTCTCTGGCCTCCAGCCATCGGGCTCCTGGATCAGCTTTGTGTCTGTGGTCTGCAGCCATCGGGCTCCTGGATCAGTTTTGTGTCTGTGGCTGCAGCCATCGGGCTCCTGGATCAGCTTTGTGTCTGTGGCCTCCAGCCATCGGGTTCCTGGATCAGCTTTGTGTCTGGGGCCTGCAGCCATTGGGCTCCTGGAACAGCATTGTGTCTGTGGCCTCCAGACATCAGGATCCTGGATCAGCTTTGTGTCTGTGGCCTCCATCCAATGGGCTCCTGGATCAGCTTTGTGTCTGTGGCCTGCAGCCATCGGGCTCCTGGATCCGCTTCGTGTCTGTGGCCTCCAGTCTTCGGCCTCCTGGATCAGCATTGTGTCTATGGCCTCCAGCTATCGGGCTCCTGGATCAGCTTTATGTCTGTGGCTGCAGCCCATCGGGCTCCTGAATCAGCTTTGTGTCTGTGGCCTCCAGCCATCGGGCTCCTGGATCAGCTTTGTGTCTCTGGTCTCTAGCCATCGGGCTCCTGGATCAGCTTTGTGTCTGTGGCCTGCAGCCATCGGGCTTCTGGATCAGCTTTGTGTCTGTGGCATCCAGCTATCGGGCTCCTGGATCAGCTTTGTGTCTGTGTCCTCTAACGATTGGGCTCCTGGATCAGCTTTGTATCTGTAGCTTCCAGCCATAGGGCTCCTGGATCAGCTTTGTGTCTGTGGCTGCAGCCCATCGGGCTCCCTGGATCAGCTTTGTGTCTGTGGCCTCCAGCTATCGGGCTCCTGGATCAACATTGTGTCTGTAGCCTCCAGCTATCGGGCTCCTGGATCAGCTTTGTGTCTCTGGCCTCAAGCCATCTGGCTCCTGGATCAGCTTTGTGTCTGTGCTGCAGCCCATCGGGCTCCTGGATCAGCTTTGTGTCTGTGGCCTCTAACCATCGGGCTCCTGGATCAGCTTTGTGTCTGTGGCTCTAACCATCGGGCTGCTGGATCAGCTTTGTGTCTCTGGTCTCCAGCCATAGGGCTCCTGGATCAGCTTTGTGTCTGTGGCCTGCAGCCATCGGGCTCCATGATCAGCTTTGTGTCTGTGGCCTCTAAACCTCGAGCTCCTGGATCAGCTTTGTGTCTATAGCCTGCAGCGATCGGGCTCCTTGATCAGCTTTGTGTCTCTGGCCTCCAGCCATCGGGTTCCTGGATCAGCTTTGTGTCTGTGGCCTCCAGCCATCAGGATCCTGGATCAGCTTTGTGTCTGTGGCCTCCATCCAATGGTCTCCTGGATCAGCTTTGTGTCTGTGGCCTGCAGCCATTGGGCTCCTGGATCCGCTTCGTGTCTGTGGCCTCCAGTCATCGTCCTCCTGGATCAGCATTGTGTCTATGGCCTCCAGCTATCGGGCTCCTGGATCAGCTTTGTGTCTGTAGTTGCAGCCCATCGGGCTCCTGGATCAGCTTTGTGTCTGTGGCCTCCAGCCATCGGGCTCCTGGATCAGCTTTGTGTCTGTGGCCTCCAGCCAGTGGGATCCTGGATCAGCTTTGTGTCTCTGGTCTCTAGCCATCGGGCTCCTGGATCAGCTTCGTGTCTGTGGCCTCCAGCCATCGGCCTCCTGGATCAGCTTTGTGTCTATGGCCCTCCAGCTATCGTGCTCCTGGATCAGCTTTGTGTCTGTGGCTGCAGCCCATCAGACTCCTGGATCAGCTTTGTGTCTGTGGTCTCCAGCCACCAGGCTCCTGGATTAGCTTTGTGTCTGTGGCCTGCAGCCATCGGGCTCCTGGATCAGCTTTGTGTCTGTAGCCTGCAGCCGTCGGGCTCCTGGATCAGCTTTGTGTCTGTGGCCTGCAGCCATCGGGCTCCTGGATCAGCTTCGTGTCTGTGGCCTCCAGACATCGGGCTCCTGAATCAGCGTTGTGTCTGTAGCCTCAGCCATCGGGCTCCTGGATCAGCTTTGTGTATGTGGCGTCCAGCCATCAGGCTCTTGGAACTTCTTTGTGTCTGTGGCTGCAGCCCATCGGGCTCCTGGATCAGCTTTGTGTCTCTGGCCTCCAGCCATCGGGCTCCTGGATCAGCTTTATGTCTGTGGCTGCAGCCATCGGGCTCCTGGATCAGTTTTGTGTCTCTGGTCTCCAGCCATCGGTCTCCTGGATCAGCTTTGTGTCTGTGGCCTCCAGCCATCGGCTCCTGGATCAGCTTTGTGTCTCTGGCCTCCAGCCATCGGGCTCCTGGATCAGCTTTGTGTCTGTGGTCTGCAGCCCTCGGCTCCTGGATCAGTTTTGTGTCTGTGGTCTGCAGCCATCGGGCTCCTGATCAGCTTTGTGTCTGTGGTCTCCAGCCATCGGGCTCCTGGATCAGCTTTGTGTCTGTGGCCTCCAGCCATCGGGTTCCTGGATCAGCTTTGTGTCTGGGGCCTCCAGCCATCGGGCTCCTGGAACAGCATTGTGTCTGTGGCCTCCAGACATCAGGATCCTGGATCAGCTTTGTGTCTGTGGCCTCCATCCAATGGGCTCCTGGATCAGCTTTGTGTCTGTGGCCTGCAGCCATCGGGCTCCTGGATCCGCTTCGTGTCTGTGGCCTCCAGTCTTCGGCCTCCTGGATCAGCATTGTGTCTATGGCCTCCAGCTATCGGGCTCCTGGATCAGCTTTGTGTCTATGGCCTCCAGCTATCGTGCTCCTGGATCAGCTTTGTGTCTGTGGCTGCAGCCCATCAGACTCCTGGATCAGCTTTGTGTCTGCGGTCTCCAGCCACCAGGCTCCTGGATTAGCTTTGTGTCTGTGGCCTGCAGCCATCGGGCTCCTGGATCAGCTTGTGTCTGTAGCCTGCAGCCGTCGGGCTCCTGGATCAGCTTTGTGTCTGTGGCCTGCAGCCATCGGGCTCCTGGATCAGCTTCGTGTCTGTGGCCTCCAGACATCGGGCTCCTGGATCAGCGTTGTGTCTGTAGCCTTCAGCCATCGGGCTCCTGGATCAGCTTTGTGTATGTGGCGTACAGCGATCAGGCTCTTGGAACTTCTTTGTGTCTGTGGCTGCAGCCCATCGGGCTCCTGGATCAGCTTTGTATCTCTGGCCTCCAGCCATCGGGCTCCTGGATCAGCTTTGTGTCTGTGGCTGCAGCCCATCGGGCTCCTGGATCAGTTTTGTGTCTCTGGTCTCCAGCCATCGGTCTCCTGGATCAGCTTTGTGTCTGTGGCCTCCAGCCATCGGGCTCCTGGATCAGCTTTGTGTCTCTGGCCCTCCAGCCATCGGGCTCCTGGATCAGCTTTGTGTCTGTGGCCTGCAGCCATCGGGCTTCTGGATCAGCTTTGTGTCTGTGGGATCCAGCTATCGGGCTCCTGGATCAGCTTTGTGTCTGTGGCTGCAGCCCATCGGGTTCCTGGATCAACTTTGTGTCTGTGTCCTCTAACGATCGGGCTCCTGGATCAGCTTTGTATCTGTAGCTTCCAGCCATAGGGCTCCTGGATCAGCTGTGTGTCTGTGGCTGCAGCCCATCGGGCTCCTGGATCAGCTTTGTGTCTGTGGCCTCCAGCTATCGGGCTCCTGGATCAACTTTGTGTCTGTAGCCTCCAGCTATCGGGCTCCTGGATCAGCTTTGTGTCTGTGGCTGCAGCCCATCGGGCTCCTGGATCAGCTTTGTGTCTGTGGCCTCCAGCCATCGGGCTCCTGGATCAGCTTTGTGTCTGTGGCCTCTAACCATCGGGCTCCTGGATAAGCTTTGTGTCTCTGGTCTCTAGCCATCGGGCTCCTGGATCAGCTTTGTGTCTGTGGCCTGCAGCCATCGGGCTCCAGGATCAGCTTTGTATCTGTAGCTTCCAGCCATCGGGCTCCTGGATCAGCTTTGTGTCTGTGGCTGCAGCCCATCGGGCTCCTGGATCAACTTTGTGTCTGTGGCCTCCAGCTATCGGGCTCCTTGATCAACTTTGTGTCTGTGGCCTCCAGCTATCGGTCTCCTGGATCAGCTTTGTGTCTGTGGCCTCCAGCCATCGGGCTCCTGGATCAGCTTTGTGTCTGTGACCTCTAACCATCGGGGTCCTGGATCAGCTTTGTGTCTCTGGTCTCTAGCCATCGGGCTCCTGGATCAGCTTTGTGTCTGTGGCTGCAGCCCATCGGGCTCCTGGATCAACTTTGTGTCTGTGGCCTCTAACCATCAGGCTCCTGGATCAGCTTTTATCTGTAGCTGCAGCCCATCGAGCTCCTGATCAGCATTGTGTCTGTGGCCTCCAGCTATCGGGCTCCTTGATCAACTTTGTGTCTGTGGCCTCTAGCTATCGGGCTCCTGGATCAACTTTGTGTCTGTGGCCTCTAGCCATCGGGCTCCTGGATCAGCTTTGTGTCTGTGGCCTCTAACCATCGGGCTCCTGGATGAGCTTTGTGTCTCTGGTCTCTAGCCATCGGGCTCCTGGATCAGCTTTGTGTCTGTGGCCTGCAGCCATCGGACTCCAGGATCAGCTTTGTGTATGTGGCCTCTAAACATCGAGCTCCTGGATCAGCTTTGTGTCTGTAGCCTGCAGCCATCGGGCTCCTGGATCAGCTTTGTGTCTGTGGCCTCCAGCCATCGGGGCTCCTGGATCAGTTTTTTGCCTGTGGCCTCCAGCCATCGGGCTCCTGGATCAGCTTTGTGTCTCTGGTCTCTAGCCATCGGGCTCCTGGATCAGCTTTGTGTCTGTGGCTGCAGCCCATCGGGCTCCTGGATCAACTTGTGTCTGTGGCCTCTAACCATCAGGCTCCTGGATCAGCTTTTATCTGTAGCTGCAGCCCATCGAGCTCCTGGATCAGCAATGTGTCTGTGGCCTCCAGCTATCGGGCTCCTTGATCAACTTTGTGTCTGTGGCCTCTAGCTATCGGGCTCCTGGATTAGCTTTGTGTCTGTGGCCTGCAGCCATCGGGCTCCTGGATCAGCTTTTGTGTCTGTGGCCTCTAACCATCAGGCTCCTGGATCAGCTTTTATCTGTCGCTGCAGCCCATCGAGCTCCTGGATCAGCATTGTGTCTGTGGCCTCCAGCTATCGGGCTCCTGGATCAACTTTGTGTCTGTGGCCTCTAGCCATCGGGCTCCTGGATCAGCTTTGTGTCTGTGGCCTCTAACCATCGGGCTCCTGGATGAGCTTTGTGTCTCTGGTCTCTAGCCATCGGGCTCCTGGATCAGCTTTGTGTCTGTGGCCTGCAGCCATCGGACTCCAGGATCAGCTTTGTGTATGTGGCCTCTAAACATCGAGCTCCTGGATCAGCTTTGTGTCTGTAGCCTGCAGCCATCGGGCTCCTGGATCAGCTTTGTGTCTGTGGCCTCCAGCCATCGGGCTCCTGGATCAGCTTTTTGCCTGTGGCCCTCCAGCCATCGGGCTCCTGGATCAGCTTTTTGTCTGTGGCCTCCAGCCATCAGGATCCTGGATCAGCTTTTGTGTCTGTGGCCTCCAGCCATAGGGCTCCTGGATCAGCTTCGTGTCTGTGGCCTCCAGCCATCGGCCTCCTGGATCAGCTTTGTGTCTATGGCCTCCAGCTATCGTGCTCCTGGATCAGCTTTGTGTCTGTGGCTGCAGCCCATCAGACTCCTGGATCAGCTTTGTGTCTGTCGTCTCCAGCCACCAGGCTCCTGGATCAGCTTTGTGTCTGTGGCCTGCAGCCATCGGGCTCCTGGATCAGCTTTGTGTCTGTAGCCTGCAGCCGTCGGGCTCCTGGATCAGCTTTGTGTCTGTGGCCTGCAGCCATCGGGCTCCTGGATCTGCTTCGTGTCTGTGGCCTCCAGACATCGGGCTCCTGGATCAGCGTTGTGTCTGTAGCCTTCAGCCATCGGGCTCCTGGATCAGCTTTGTGTATGTGGCGTCCAGCCATCAGACTCTTGAACTTCTTTGTGTCTGTGGCTGCAGCCCATCGGGCTCCTGGATCAGCTTTGTGTCTCTGGCCTCCAGCCATCGGGCTCCTGGATCAGCTTTGTGTCTGTGGCTGCAGCCCATCGGGCTCCTGGATCAGTTTTGTGTCTCTGGTCTCCAGCCATCGGTCTCCTGGATCAGCTTTGTGTCTGTGGCCTCCAGCCATCGGGCTCCTGGATCAGCTTTGTGTCTCTGGCCTCCAGCCATCGGGCTCCTGGATCAGCTTTGTGTCTGTGGTCTGCAGCCATCGGGCTCCTGGATCAGCTTTGTGTCTGTGGTCTCCAGCCGTCGGGCTCCTGGATCAGCTTTGTGTCTGTGGCCTCCAGCCATCGGGTTCCTGGATCAGCTTTGTGTCTGGGGCCTCCAGCCATCGGGCTCCCGGAACAGCATTGTGTCTGTGGCCTCAGACATCAGATCCTGGATCAGCTTTGTGTCTGCGGCCTCCATCCAATGGGCTCCTGGATCAGCTTTGTGTCTGTGGCCTGCAGCCATCGGGTTCCTGGATCCGCTTCGTCTCTGTGGCCTCCAGTCTTCGGCCTCCTGGATCAGCATTGTGTCTATGGCCTACAGCTATCGGGCTCCTGAATCAGCTTTGTGTCTGTGGCCTGCAGCCTTCGGGCTCCTGGATCAGCTTCGTGTCTGTGGCCTCCAGACATCGGGCTCCTGGATCAGCGTTGTGTCTGTAGCCTTCAGCCATCGGGCTCCTGGATCAGCTTTGTGTATGTGGCGTACAGCCATCAGGCTCTTGGAACTTCTTTGTGTCTGTGGCTGCAGCCCATCGGGCTCCTGGATCAGCTTTGTGTCTCTGGCCTCCAGCCATCGGGCTCCTGGATCAGCTTTGTGTCTGTGGCTGCAGCCCATCGGGCTCCTGGATCAGTTTTGTGTCTCTGGTCTCCAGCCATCGGTCTCCTGGATCAGCTTTGTGTCTGTGGCCTTCAGCCATCGGGCTCCTGGATCAGCTTTGTGTCTCTGGCCTCCAGCCATCGGGCTCCTGGATCAGCTTTGTGTCTGTGGTCTGCAGCCATCGGGCTCCTGGATCAGTTTTGTGTCTGTGGTCTGCAGCCATCGGGCTCCTGGATCAGCTTTGTGTCTGTGGTCTCCAGCCATCGGGCTCCTGGATCAGCTTTGTGTCTGTGGCCTCCAGCCATCGGGTTCCTGGATCAGCTTTGTGTCTGGGGCCTCCAGCCATTGGGCTCCTGGAACAGCATTGTGTCTGTGGCCTCCAGACATCAGGATCCTGGATCAGCTTTGTGTCTGTGGCCTCCATCCAATGGGCTCCTGGATCAGCTTTGTGTCTGTGGCCTGCAGCCATCGGCTCCTGGATCCGCTTCGTGTCTGTGGCCTCCAGTCTTCGGCCTCCTGGATCAGCATTGTGTCTATGGCCTCCAGCTATCGGGCTCCTGGATCAGCTTTATGTCTGTGGCTGCAGCCCATCGGGCTCCTGAATCAGCTTTGTGTCTGTGGCCTCCAGCCATCGGGCTCCTGGATCAGCTTTGTGTCTCTGGTCTCTAGCCATCGGGTTCCTGGATCAGCTTTGTGTCTGGGGCCTCCAGCCATTGGGCTCCTGGAACAGCATTGTGTCTGTGGCCTCCAGACATCAGGATCCTGGATCAGCTTTGTGTCTGTGGCCTCCATCCAATGGGCTCCTGGATCAGCTTTGTGTCTGTGGCCTGCAGCCATCGGGCTCCTGGATCCGCTTCGTGTCTGTGGCCTCCAGTCTTCGGCCTCCTGGATCAGCATTGTGTCTATGGCCTCCAGCTATCGGGCTCCTGGATCAGCTTTATGTCTGTGGCTGCAGCCCATCGGGCTCCTGAATCAGCTTTGTGTCTGTGGCCTCCAGCCATCGGGCTCCTGGATCAGCTTTGTGTCTCTGGTCTCTAGCCATCGGGCTCCTGGATCAGCTTTGTGTCTGTGGCCTGCAGCCATCGGGCTTCTGGATCAGCTTTGTGTCTGTGGCATCCAGCTATCGGGCTCCTGGATCAGCTTTGTGTCTGTGTCCTCTAACGATCGGGCTCCTGGATCAGCTTTGTATCTGTAGCTTCCAGCCATAGGGCTCCTGGATCAGCTTTGAGTCTGTGGCTGCAGCCCATCGGGCTCCTGGATCAGCTTTGTGTCTGTGGCCTCCAGCTATCGGGCTCCTGGATCAACATTGTGTCTGTAGCCTCCAGCTATCGGGCTCCTGGATCAGCTTTGTGTCTCTGGCCTCAAGCCATCTGGCTCCTGGATCAGCTTTGTGTCTGTGGCTGCAGCCCATCGGGCTCCTGGATCAGCTTTGTGTCTGTGGCCTCTAACCATCGGCTCCTGGATCAGCTTTGTGTCTGTGGCTCTAACCATCGGGCTGCTGGATCAGCTTTGTGTCTCTGGTCTCCAGCCATCGGGCTCCTGGATCAGCTTTGTGTCTGTGGCCTGCAGCCATCGGGCTCCATGATCAGCTTTGTGTCTGTGGCCTCTAAACCTCGAGCTCCTGGATCAGCTTTGTGTCTATAGCCTGCAGCGATCGGGCTCCTGGATCAGCTTTGTGTCTCTGGCCTCCAGCCATCGGGGTTCCTGGATCAGCTTGTGTCTGTAGCCTGCAGCCATCGGGCTCCTGGATCAGCTTTGTGTCTGTGGCCTCCAGCCATCGGGCTCCTGGATCAGCTTTTTGCCTGTGGCCTCCAGCCATCGGGCTCCTGGATCAGCTTTTTGTCTGTGGCCTCCAGCCATCAGGATCCTGGATCAGCTTTGTGTCTGTGGCCTCCAGCCATAGGGCTCCTGGATCAGCTTCGTGTCTGTGGCCTCCAGCCATCGGCCTCCTGGATCAGCTTTGTGTCTATGGCCTCCAGCTATCGTGCTCCTGGATCAGCTTTGTGTCTGTGGCTGCAGCCCATCAGACTCCTGGATCAGCTTTGTGTCTGTCGTCTCCAGCCACCAGGCTCCTGGATCAGCTTTGTGTCTGTGGCCTGCAGCCATCGGGCTCCTGGATCAGCTTTGTGTCTGTAGCCTGCAGCCGTCGGGCTCCTGGATCAGCTTTGTGTCTGTGGCCTGCAGCCATCGGGCTCCTGGATCTGCTTCGTGTCTGTGGCCTCCAGACATCGGGCTCCTGGATCAGCGTTGTGTCTGTAGCCTTCAGCCATCGGGCTCCTGGATCAGCTTTGTGTATGTGGCGTCCAGCCATCAGACTCTTGGAACTTCTTTGTGTCTGTGGCTGCAGCCCATCGGGCTCCTGGATCAGCTTTGTGTCTCTGGCCTCCAGCCATCGGGCTCCTGGATCAGCTTTG
>NW_027277521.1:0-27414 GCF_030028105.1 Mobula birostris
CGGTGATGTGGAGGGAGAGCTGTGATGGTGACAACGGAGGGAGAGCTGTGATGGTGGTGAGTATGGAGAGCTGTGATGGTGACGAGTAGGGAGAGCTGTGATGGTGATGAAGAGGGAGAGCTGTGATGGTGATGGGGAAGGATAGCTGTGATGGTGATGAGGAGGGACAGCTGTGATTGTGTCGAACAGGGAGAGCTGTGATGGTGATGAGGAGGGAGAGCTGTGGACGGTGATGAGGAGGGAGAGCTTTGATGGTGACGAGCAGGGAGAGCTGTGATGGTGATGAGGAGGGTGAGCTTTAATGGTGTTGAGGAGGGAGAGCTGTGAAGGTGATGAGGAGGAGGTAGTGCTGTGATGTTGTTGAGGAGGGAGAGCTGTGATGGTGATGCGGAGGGTGAGCTTTGATGGTGATGAGGAGGGAGAGCTGTGAAGGTGATGAGGAGGAGGTAGAGCTGTGATGTTGTCGAGGAGGTAGAGCTGTGATGGTGACGAGGAGGGTGTGTTGTGATGGTGACGAGGATGGAGGGCTGTGATGGTGATTAGGATTGAAAGCTGTGATGGTGATGAGGAGGGCGTGCTGTGATGGTGATGAGGAGGGCGTGCTGTGATGGTGATGGGGAGGGCGAGCTGTGATGGTGACGAAGTGGGAGAGCTGTGATGGTGATGAATGGGGAGAGCTGCAATGGTGATGAGGAGGGAGAGCTGGGATTGTGTTGGGGAAGGAGAGATGTGATGGTGGCGAGCAGGGAGGACTGTGATGGTGAAGAGGAGGGAGAGCTGTGATGGTGATGAGGAAGTAGAGCTGTGTACAGTGATGAGGAGGGAGCGCTGCGGATTGTGCGAGGGGGGAGAACTGAGGATGGCTTCAAGGAGGGAGAGCTGTGGACGGTGATGTGGAGGGAGAGTTGTGATGTTGTCGAGGAGGGAGAACTGTGATGGTGATGAGGAGGGAGAGGTTTGATGGCGAAGAGGAGGGTGAGCTGTGATGGTGAAGAGGAGGGAGAGCTTTGATGGTGATGAGGACGGAGAGCTGTGAAGTTGATGCGGAGGAGGTAGAGCTGTGATGTTGTCGAGGAGGGAGAGCTGTGATGGTGATGAGGAGGGAGAGATTTGATGGCGAAGAGGAGGGAGAGCTGTGATGGTGACGAGGAGAGAGAGCTGTGATGGTGATGAGGATGGAGAGCTGCAATGGTGATGAGGTGGGAGTGCTGTGATGGTGATGAGGATTGAGAGCTGTGTTGGTGACGAAGTGGGAGAGCTGTGATGGTGATGAGTGGCGAGAGCTGTGATGGAGATTAGGAGGGAGAGCTGTGATGGTGATGAGGAGGGAGAGCTGTGATGTTGACGAGGAGGGAGAGCTGTGATGGTGATGAGGAGTGAGAGCTGTGATGGTGATGAGGAGGGAGAAAATGAGATGGTGATGACGAGGGTGAGCTGTTGACGGTGATGAGGAGGGAGAGCTGTGATGGTGGTGAGGAGGGAGAGCTGCGGATGTTGTCGAGGAGGGAGAGCTGTGATGGTGTCGAGGAGGGAGAGCTGTGATGGTGATGAGGAGTGAGAGCTGTGATGGTGATGAGGAGGGAGAGCTGTGATGGTGATGAGGAAGGAGAGCTGGACAGTGATGAGGAGGGAGAGCTGTGGATTGTGCGAGGGGGGAGAACTGAAGATGGCTTCGAGGAGGGAGAGCTGTGGACGGTGATGAGGAGGGAGAGCTGTGATTGTGATGAGGTGGGTGAGCTGTTGACGGTGATGTGGAGGGAGAGCTGTGATGGTGATGAGGAGGGAGAGCTGTGATGGTGTCGAGCAGGGAGAGCTGTGATAGTGATGAGAATGGTGAGCTTTGATGGTGACAAGGCTGGAGAGCTATGATGGTGATGAGGAGGGAGAGATGTGATGGTGGTGAAAAGGTGAGCTGTGATGGTGATGAGGAAGGAGAGCTGTGATGGTGACGAGCAGAGAGAGCTGTGGATTGTGATGAAGAGGGAGAGCTGTGACGGTGACGAGGAGGGAGAGCTGTGATGGTGATGAGGAGGAGGAGCTGTGATGGTGTTGAGGAGGGAGAGCTGCGATGGTGGTGAGGAGGGTGAGCTGTGATTTTGTTGAGGAAGGAGAGCTGTGATGGTGACGAGCAGGGAGAAAATGAGATGGTGATGACGAGGGTGAGCTGTTGACGGTGATGAGGAGGGAGAGCTGTGATGGTGGTGAGGAGGGAGAGCTGCGGATGTTGTCGAGGAGGGAGAGCTGTGATGGTGTCGAGGAGGGAGAGCTGTGATGGTGATGAGGAGTGAGAGCTGTGATGGTGATGAGGAGGGAGAGCTGTGATGGTGATGAGGAAGGAGAGCTGTGGACAGTGATGAGGAGGGAGAGCTGTGGATTGTGCGAGGGGGGAGAACTGAAGATGGCTTCGAGGAGGGAGAGCTGTTGACGGTGATGTGGAGGGAGAGCTGTGATGGTGATGAGGAGGGAGAGCTGTGATGGTGTCGAGCAGGGAGAGCTGTGATAGTGATGAGAATGGTGAGCTTTGATGGTGACAAGGCTGGAGAGCTATGATGGTGATGAGGAGGGAGAGATGTGATGGTGGTGAAAAGGGTGAGCTGTGATGGTGATGAGGAAGGAGAGCTGTGATGGTGACGAGCAGAGAGAGCTGTGGATTGTGATGAAGAGGGAGAGCTGTGACGGTGACGAGGAGGGAGAGCTGTGATGGTGATGAGGAGGAGGAGCTGTGATGGTGTTGAGGAGGGAGAGCTGCGATGGTGGTGTGGAGGGTGAGCTGTGATTTTGTTGAGGAAGGAGAGCTGTGATGGTGACGAGCAGGGAGAGCTGTGATGGTGATGAGAAGGGAGAGCTGTGATGGAGATGGGGAGGTAGAGCTGTTATGTTGTCAAGGAGGTAGAGCTGTGATGGTGACGAGGAGGGTGTGTTGTGATGGTGACGAGGAGGGAGGGCTGTGATGGTGATGAGGATTGAGAGCTGTGATGGTGATGAGGAGCGCGTGCTGTGAAGGTGATGAGGAGGGCGTGCTGTGATGGTGATGAGGAGGGCGAGCTGTGATGGTGACGAAGTGGGAGAGCTGTGATGGTGATGAATGGGGAGAACTGCAATGGTGATGAGGAGGGAGAGCTGGGGTTGTGTTGGGGAAGGAGAGATGTGATGGTGACGAGAAGGGAGAACTGTGATGGTGAAGAGGAGGGAGTGCTGTGATGGTGATGAGGAGTGAGATCTGTGATGGTGATGAGGAGGGAGAGGGGTGATGGTGAAGAGGAGCGAGTGCTGTGATGGTGACGAGGAGGGAGAGCTGTGATGGTGTCGAGGAGGGAGAGCTGTGATGGTGATGAGGAGTGAGAGCTGTGATGGTGATGAGGAGGGAGAAAATGAGATGGTGATGACGAGGGTGAGCTGTTGACGGTGATGAGGAGGGAGAGCTGTGATGGTGGTGAGGAGGGAGAGCTGCGGATGTTGTCGAGGAGGGAGAGCTGTGATGGTGTCGAGGAGGGAGAGCTGTGATGGTGATGAGGAGTGAGAGCTGTGATGGTGATGAGGAGGGAGAGCTGTGATGGTGATGAGGAAGTAGAGCTGTGTACAGTGATGAGGAGGGAGCGCTGCGGATTGTGCGAGGGGGGAGAACTGAGGATGGCTTCAAGGAGGGAGAGCTGTGGACGGTGATGTGGAGGGAGAGTTGTGATGTTGTCGAGGAGGGAGAACTGTGATGGTGATGAGGAGGGAGAGGTTTGATGGCGAAGAGGAGGGTGAGCTGTGATGGTGAAGAGGAGGGAGAGCTTTGATGGTGATGAGGACGGAGAGCTGTGAAGTTGATGCGGAGGAGGTAGAGCTGTGATGTTGTCGAGGAGGGAGAGCTGTGATGGTGATGAGGAGGGAGAGATTTGATGGCGAAGAGGAGGGAGAGCTGTGATGGTGACGAGGAGAGAGAGCTGTGATGGTGATGAGGAAGGAGAGCTGCAATGGTGATGAGGTGGGAGTGCTGTGATGGTGATGAGGATTGAGAGCTGTGTTGGTGACGAAGTGGGAGAGCTGTGATGGTGATGAGTGGCGAGAGCTGTGATGGAGATTAGGAGGGAGAGCTGTGATGGTGATGAGGAGGGAGAGCTGTGATGTTGACGAGGAGGGAGAGCTGTGATGGTGATTAGGAGGGAGAGCTGTGATGGTGATGAGGATGGAGAGCTGTGTTGGTATCAAGGATGGAGAGCTGTGATGGTAATGAGGATGGTGAGCTTTGATGGTGATGAGGAGGTAGGGCTGTGATGTTGTCGAGGAGGGAGAGCTGTGATGGTGATGAGGAGGGACAGCTGTGATGGTGGTGAGGAGGGAGAACTGTGATGGTGATGAGGAGGGAGATCTGTGATGGTGATGAGGAGGGAGATCTGTGATGGTGATGAGAAGGGAGAGCTGTGATGATGACGAGGAGGGAGAGCTGTGATGGTGTTGAGGAGGGAGGGATGTGATGGTATCGAGGAGGGAGAGCTGTGATGGTGATGAGGAGGGAGAGCTGGGATTGTGTTGGGGAAGGAGAGATGTGATGGAGGCGAGCAGGGAGAACTGTGATGGTGAAGAGGAGGGAGAGCTGTGATTGTGATGAGGAGGGAGAGCTGTGATGGTGATGAGGAGGCAGAGCTGTGATGGTGATGAGGAGGGTGAGCTGTGATTGTGATGAGGAGGGAGAGCTGTGATGGTGACCTGGAGGGCGAGCTGTTATGGTGTCGAAGAGGGAGAGTTGTGATGGTGACGAGCAGTGAGAGCTGTGATGGTGTCGAGGAGGGAGATCTGTGATGGTGATGTGGAGCGAGAGCTGTGATGGTGATGAGGAGGGACAGCTGTGATGGTGGTGACGATGGAGAACTGTGATGGTGATGAGGAAGGAGAGCTGTGATGGTGTCGAGGAGGGAGAGCTGTGATGGTGAAGAGGAGCGAGAGCTGTGATGGTGACGAGGAGGGAGAGCTGTGATGGTGATGTGGAGGGTTATCTGTGACGGTGATGAAGAGGGAGAGCTGTGACGGTGTCGAGGAGGGAGAGCTGTGATGGTGACGAGGAGGGAGAGCTGTGATGGTGTCGAGGAGGGAGAGCTGTGATGGTATCGAGGAGGGATAGCTGTGATGGTGATGAGGAGGGAGAGCTGGGATTGTGTTGGGGAAGAACAGATGCGATGGTGGCGAGCCGGGAGAACTGTGATGGTGAAGAGGAGGGAGAGCTGTGATTGTGATGAGGAGGGAGAGCTGTGATGGTGATGACTAGGGAGAGCTGTGATGGTGATGAGGAGGCAGAGCTGTGATGGTGATGAGGAGGGTGAGCTGTGATGGTGGTGAGGAGCGAGAGCTGTATTTGTGTTGAGGAAGGAGAGCTGTGATGGTGACGAGCAGGGAGAGCTTTGGATTGTGATGAGGAATGAGAGCTGTGATGGTGGCGAGCAGGGAGAGCTGTGGATGGTGATGAGGAGGGAGAGCTGTGATGTTGATGTGGAGGGAGATCTGTGATGGTGTCGAGGAGGGAGATCTGTGATGGTGATGTGGAGCGAGAGCTGTGATGGTGATGAGGAGGGACAGCTGTGATGGTGGTGACGAGGGAGAACTGTGATGGTGATGAGGAAGGAGAGCTGTGATGGTGATGAGGAGGGTTATCTGTGATGGTGATGAGGAGGGAGAGCTGTGATGTTGATGAGGAGGGAGAGCTGTGATGGTGACGAGGAAGGAGAGTTGTGATGGTGATTAGGAGGGAGAGCTGTGATGGTGACGAGGAGGGAGAGCTGTGATTGTGATGAGGAGGGAGAGCTGTGATGGTGATGAGGAGGCAGAGCTGTGATGGTGATGAGGAGGGTGAGCTGTGATTGTGATGAGGAGGGAGAGCTGTGATGGTGACCTGGAGGGCGAGCTGTTATGGTGTCGAAGAGGGAGAGTTGTGATGGTGACGAGGAGTGAGAGCTGTGATGGTGTCGAGGAGGGAGATCTGTGATGGTGATGTGGAGCGAGAGCTGTGATGGTGATGAGGAGGGACAGCTGTGATGGTGGTGACGATGGAGAACTGTGATGGTGATGAGGAAGGAGAGCTGTGATGGTGTCGAGGAGGGAGAGCTGTGATGGTGAAGAGGAGCGAGAGCTGTGATGGTGACGAGGAGGGAGAGCTGTGATGGTGATGTGGAGGGAGAGCTGTGATGGTGTCGAGGAGGGAGAGCTGTGATGGTATCGAGGAGGGATAGCTGTGATGGTGATGAGGAGGGAGAGCTGGGATTGTGTTGGGGAAGAACAGATGCGATGGTGGCGAGCCGGGAGAACTGTGATGGTGAAGAGGAGGGAGAGCTGTGATTGTGATGAGGAGGGAGAGCTGTGATGGTGATGACTAGGGAGAGCTGTGATGGTGATGAGGAGGCAGAGCTGTGATGGTGATGAGGAGGGTGAGCTGTGATGGTGGTGAGGAGCGAGAGCTGTATTTGTGTTGAGGAAGGAGAGCTGTGATGGTGACGAGCAGGGAGAGCTTTGGATTGTGATGAGGAATGAGAGCTGTGATGGTGGCGAGCAGGGAGAGCTGTGGATGGTGATGAGGAGGGAGAGCTGTGATGTTGATGTGGAGGGAGATCTGTGATGGTGTCGAGGAGGGAGATCTGTGATGGTGATGTGGAGCGAGAGCTGTGATGGTGATGAGGAGGGACAGCTGTGATGGTGGTGACGAGGGAGAACTGTGATGGTGATGAGGAAGGAGAGCTGTGATGGTGATGAGGAGGGTTATCTGTGATGGTGATGAGGAGGGAGAGCTGTGATGTTGATGAGGAGGGAGAGCTGTGATGGTGACGAGGAAGGAGAGTTGTGATGGTGATTAGGAGGGAGAGCTGTGATGGTGACGAGGAGGGAGAGCTGTGATTGTGATGAGGAGGGAGAGCTGTGATGGTGATGAGGAGGCAGAGCTGTGATGGTGATGAGGAGGGTGAGCTGTGATTGTGATGAGGAGGGAGAGCTGTGATGGTGACCTGGAGGGCGAGCTGTTATGGTGTCGAAGAGGGAGAGTTGTGATGGTGACGAGGAGTGAGAGCTGTGATGGTGTCGAGGAGGGAGATCTGTGATGGTGATGTGGAGCGAGAGCTGTGATGGTGATGAGGAGGGACAGCTGTGATGGTGGTGACGATGGAGAACTGTGATGGTGATGAGGAAGGAGAGCTGTGATGGTGTCGAGGAGGGAGAGCTGTGATGGTGAAGAGGAGCGAGAGCTGTGATGGTGACGAGGAGGGAGAGCTGTGATGGTGATGTGGAGGGTTATCTGTGACGGTGATGAAGAGGGAGAGCTGTGATGGTGTCGAGGAGGGAGAGCTGTGATGGTGAAGAGGAGCGAGAGCTGTGATGGTGACGAGGAGGGAGAGCTGTGATGTTGATGAGGAGGGAGAGCTGTGATGGTGACGAGGAGGGAGAGCTGTGATGGTGACGAGGAGGGAGAGCTGTGATGGTGTCGAGGAGGGAGAGCTGTGATGGTATCGAGGGGGGATAGCTGTGATGGTGATGAGGAGGGAGAGCTGGGATTGTGTTGGGGAAGAAGAGATGTGATGGTGGCGAGCCGGGAGAACTGTGATGGTGAAGAGGAGGGAGAGCTGTGATTGTGATGAGGAGGGAGAGCTGTGATGGTGATGACTAGGGAGAGCTGTGATGGTGATGAGGAGGCAGAGCTGTGATGGTGATGAGGAGGGTGAGCTGTGATGGTGGTGAGGAGGGAGAGCTGTATTTGTGTTGAGGAAGGAGAGCTGTGATGGTGACGAGCAGGGAGAGCTTTGGATGGTGATGAGGAATGAGAGCTGTGATGGTGGGGAGCAGGGAGAGTTGTGGATGGTGATGAGGAGGGAGAGCTGTGTTGTTGATGTGGAGGGAGATCTGTGATGGTGACGAGGAGGGAGAGATGTGATGGTGATGAGGAAGGAGAGCAGTGATGGTGATGAGGAGGGAGAGTTGCGGATGGTGACGAGGAGCATGAGCTGTGATTGTGATGAGGAGGGAGAACTGTGATGGTGACGTGGAGGGAGAGCTGTTATGGTGTCGAGGAGGGAGTGCTGTGGTGGTGACGAGGAGGGAGAGCTGTGATGGTGATGAGGAGGGACAACTGTGATGGTGGTGAGGAGGGACAGCTGTGATGGTGGTGAGGAGGGAGAACTGTGATGGTGATGAGGAGGGAGAGCTGTGATGGTGATGAGGAGGGAAAGCTGTGATGGTGGTGGGGATCGAGAGCTGTGATGGTGATTAAGAGGCAGAGCTGTGATAGTGATGAGGAGTGTGAGATTTGATGGTGATGAGGAGGGTGAGCTTTGATGGTGACGAAGAGGGAGAACTGTGATGGTGACGAGGTGAGAGAGCTGTGATGGTGTTGAAGAATGAGATCTGTGATGGTGTCGAGGAGGAAGAGCTGTGATGGTGACGAGATGGGAGAGCTTTGATGGTGATGAGGAGGAAGGGCTGTGATGGTGACGACGGAGGGAGAGCTGTGATGGTGTTGAGGAGCGAGAGCTGTGATTGTGACGAGAAGTGAGAGCTGTGATGGTGATGAGGAGGGAGAGCTGTGGACAGTGATGAGGAGGGAGAGCTGTGGATGTTGTCAAGGAGAGAGAATTGTGTATGGTCTCGAGGGGGGACAGCTGTGATGTTGTCGAGGAGGGAGAACTGTGATGGTGATGAGGAGTGAGAGCTGTGATGGTGATGAGGAGGGAGAGGTGTGAATGTGAAGAGGAGCGAGGGCTGTGATGGTGACCAGGACGGCGAGCAGTGATGGTGATGAAGAGGGAGAGCTGTGATGGTGATGGAGAAGGATAGCTGTGATGGTGATGAGGTGCGACAGCTGTAATGGTGTCGAACAGGGAGAGCTGTGATGGTGATGAGGAGGGAGAGCAGTGGACGGTGATGAGGAGGGAGAGCTGTGATGGTATTGAGGAGGGAGAGCTGTGATGGTGATGAGGATGGCGAGCTGTGGCCGGTGATGAGTTGTGAGAGCTGTGATTGTGGTGAGGAGGGAGAGCTGTGATGGTGATGAGGAGGGAGAGCTTTGATGGTGATGAGGAGGGAGAGCTGTGAAGTTGATGAGGAGGAGGTAGAGCTGTGATGTTGTCGAGGAGGGAGAGCTGTGATGGTGATGAGGAGGGAGAGGTTTGATGACGAAGAGGAGGGAGAGCTGTGATGGTGAAGAGGAGGGAGACCTTTGATGGTGATGAGGAGGGAGAGCTGTGAATTTGATGCGGAGGAGGCAGAGCTGTGATGTTGTCGAGGACGGAGAGCTGTGATGGTGACGAAGTGGGAGAGCTGTGATGGTGATTAGTGGCGAGAGCTGTGATGGTGATTAGGAGGGAGAGCTGTACTGGTGATGAGGTGGGAGAGCCGTGATGGTGACGTGGTGGGAGAGCTGTGTACGGTGATGAGGAGGGAGAAATGAGATGGTTATGAGGAGGGTGAGCTGTTGACGGTGATGAGGATGGAGAGCTCTGATGGTGTCGAGGATGGAGATCTGTGATGGTGATGGAGAAGGATAGCTGTGATGGTGATGAAGAGGGACAGCTGTTATGGTGTCGAACAGGGAGAGCTGTGATGGTGATGAGGAGGGAGAGCAGTGGACGGTGATGAGGAGGGAGAGCTGTGATCGTATTGAGGAGGGAGAGCTGTGATGGTGATGAGGACGGAGTGCTGTGGACGGTGATGAGTTGTGTGAGCTGTGATTGTGGTGAGGAGGGAGATCTGTGATGGTGATGAGGAGGGAGAGCTTTGATGGTGATGAGGAGGGAGAGCTGTGAAGTTGATGAGGAGGAGGTAGAGCTGTGATGTTGTCGAGGAGGGAGAGCTGTGATGGTGATGAGGAGGGAGAGGTTTGATGGCGAAGAGGAGGGTGAGCTGTGATGGTGAAGAGGAGGGAGATCTTTGATGGTGATGAGGAGGGAGAGCTGTGAAGTTGATGCGGAGGAGGTAGAGCTGTGATGTTGTCGAGGAGGGAGAGCCGTGATGGTGATGAGGAGGGAGAGGTTTGATGGCGAAGAGGAGGGAGAGCTGTGATGGTGACGAGGAGGGCGTGCTGTGATGGTGACGCGGAGGGAGAGCTGTGATGGTGACGAAGTGGGAGAACTGTGATGGTGATGAGTGGCGAGAGCTGTGATGGTGATTAGGAGGGAGAGCTGTGATGTTGATATGGAGGATGATCTGTGATGGTGACGAGGAGGGAGAGATGTAATGGTGATGAGGAGGGAGAGCTGAGATGGTGATGAGGAGGGAGAGTTGCGGATGGTGACGAGGAGGGTGAGCTGTGATTGTGATGAAGAGGGAGAGCTCTGATGGTGACGTGGAGGGAGAGCTGTGATGGTGATGAGGAGTGAGAGCTGTGATGGTGAAGAGGAGCGAGAGCTGTGATGGTGACGAGGAAGGAGAGCTGTGATGTTGATGAGGAGGGAGAGCTGTGATTGTGACGAGGAAGGAGAGCTGTGGTGGTGATTAGGAGGGCGAGCTGTGTTGGTGATGAGGAGGGAGAACTGTGATGCTGATGACGAGGGATAGCTGAGATGGTGACGAGGAGGGAGAGCTGAGGATGGTGACGAGGAGGGTGAGCTGTGATGGTGATGAGGATGGAGAGCTGTGATGGTGACGAGGACAGATAGCTGTGATGATGTCGAGGAGGGAGAGCTGTGATGGTGATGAGGAGGGAGAGCTGTGATGGTGATGAGGAGGGTGATCTATGATGGTGGTGAGTAGGGAGAGCTGTGATGGTGTTGAGGACGGAGAGCTGTGATGGTGATGAGGAGCGTGAGCTGTGATGGTGGTGAGGAGGGAGAGCTGTGATGGTGTTGAGGAAGGAGAGCTGTGATGGTGGCGAGCACGGAGAGCTGTGGATGGTGATGAGGAGGGACAGGTGTGATGTTGATATGGAGTGTGATCTGTGATGGTGTCGAGGAGGGAGAGATGTAATGGTGATGAGGAGGGAGAGTTGCGGATGGTGACGAGGAGGGTGAGCTGTGATTGTGATGAAGAGGGAGAGCTCTGATGGTGATGAGGAGGGAGAGCTGTTATGGTGTCGAGGAGGGAGAGCTGTGATGGCGACGAGTAGGGAGAGCTGTGATGGTGTCGAGGAGGGAGAGCTGTGATGGTCATGTGGAGGGAGAGCTGTGATGGTGATGAGGAGGGACAGCTGTGATGGTGATGAGGAGGGAGAGCTGTGATGGTGATGAGGAGTGAGAGCTGTGATGGTGAAGAGGAGCGAGAGCTGTGATGGTGACGAGGAAGGAGAGCTGTGATGTTGATGAGGAGGGAGAGCTGTGTTTGTGACGAGGAAGGAGAGCTGTGATGGTGATTAGGAGGGAGAGCTTTGTTGGTGACGAGGAGGGAGAGCTGAGGATGGTGATGAGGAGGGTGAGCTGTGATGGTGATGAGGATGGAGAGCTGTGATGGTGATGAGGACAGATAGCTGTGATGATGTCGAGGAGGGAGAGCTGTGATGGTGATGAGGAGGGAGAGCTGTGATGGTGATGAGGAGGGTGATCTATGATGGTGGTGAGTAGGGAGAGCTGTGATGGTGTTGAGGAAGGAGAGCTGTGATGGTGTCGAGCAGGGAGAGCTGTGGATGGTAATGATGAGTGAGAGCTGTAATGCTGATGAGGAGGGAGGGCTGTATTGGTGATGAGGAGGGAAAGCTGTGATGGTGACGAGCAGGGAGATCTTTGGATGGTGATGAGGAATGAGAGCTGTGATGATGGCGAGCACGGAGAGCTGTGGATGGTGACGAGGAGGGAGAGATGTAATGGTGATGAGGAGGGAGAGCTGAGATGGTGATGAGGAGGGAGAGCTGTGATGGAGATGGGGAGGGTGAGCTGTGATTGTGGTGAGGAGGGAGAGCTGTGATGGTGACGAGGAAGGAGAGCTGTGAAGTTGATGAGGAGGGAGAGCTGTGATTGTGACGAGGAAGGAGAGCTGTGATGATGATGAGGAGGGAGAGCTGTGACGGTGTTGAGGAGGGAGAGCTGTGATGGTGGTGAGGAGGGCGAGCTGTGATGGTAACGAGGAGGGAGAGCTGTGATGGTGATGAAGAGGGAGAGCTGTCATGGTGATGAGGAGGGAGAGCTGTGATGGTGTCGAATAGGAAGTGCTGTGATGCTGATGAGGAGGGAGAGCTGTGTACGGTGATGTGGAGGGAGAGCTGTGATGGTGACAACAGAGAGAGAGCTGTGATGGTGGTGAGGAGGGAGAGCTGTGATGGTGTTGAGGAGGGAGAGCTGTGATGTTGGTGAGGAGGGTGAGCTGTGATTTTGTAGAGGAAGGAGAGCTGTGATGGGGACGTGCAGGGAGAGCTGTGATGGTGAGGACAAGGGAGAGTTGTGCTGGTGATGAGAAGGATGAGCTGTGATCGTGGTGAGGAGGGGGAGCTGTGATGGTGTTGAGGAAAGAGAGCTGTGATGGTAACGAGCAGGAAGAGCTATGGATGGTGATGAGGATTGAGAGCTGTGATGTTGACGAGCAGGAAGATTTGTGTATGGTGATGTGGAGGGAGAGCTGTGATGGCGATGAGGAGGGAGAGCTGTGATGGTAACGAGGAGGGAGAGCTGTGATAGTGATGAAGAGGGAGAGCTGTCATAGTGATGAGGGGGGAGAGCTGTGATGGTGTTGAACAGGGAGTGCTGAGATGGTGATAAGGAGGGAGAGCTGTGTACGGTGATGTGGAGGGAGAGCTGTGATGGTGACAACGGAGGGAGAGCTGTGATGGTGGTGAGTATGGAGAGCTGTGATGGTGACGAGTAGGGAGAGCTGTGATGGTGATGAAGAGGGAGAGCTGTGATGGTGATGGGGAAGGATAGCTGTGATGGTGATGAGGAGGGACAGCTGTGATTGTGTCGAACAGG
Source organism: Mobula birostris (assembly GCF_030028105.1). Taxonomy (NCBI): domain Eukaryota; kingdom Metazoa; phylum Chordata; class Chondrichthyes; order Myliobatiformes; family Myliobatidae; genus Mobula; species Mobula birostris. The sequence goes on from NW_027277521.1 coordinate 12,843, forward strand.
GAGAGCTGTGATGGTGATGAGGAGGGAGAGCTGTGGACGGTGATGAGGAGGGAGAGCTTTGATGGTGACGAGCAGGGAGAGCTGTGATGGTGATGAGGAGGGTGAGCTTTAATGGTGTTGAGGAGGGAGAGCTGTGAAGGTGATGAGGAGGAGGTAGTGCTGTGATGTTGTTGAGGAGGGAGAGCTGTGATGGTGATGCGGAGGGTGAGCTTTGATGGTGATGAGGAGGGAGAGCTGTGAAGGTGATGAGGAGGAGGTAGAGCTGTGATGTTGTCGAGGAGGTAGAGCTGTGATGGTGACGAGGAGGGTGTGTTGTGATGGTGACGAGGATGGAGGGCTGTGATGGTGATTAGGATTGAAAGCTGTGATGGTGATGAGGAGGGCGTGCTGTGATGGTGATGAGGAGGGCGTGCTGTGATGGTGATGGGGAGGGCGAGCTGTGATGGTGACGAAGTGGGAGAGCTGTGATGGTGATGAATGGGGAGAGCTGCAATGGTGATGAGGAGGGAGAGCTGGGATTGTGTTGGGGAAGGAGAGATGTGATGGTGGCGAGCAGGGAGGACTGTGATGGTGAAGAGGAGGGAGAGCTGTGATGGTGATGAGGAAGTAGAGCTGTGTACAGTGATGAGGAGGGAGCGCTGCGGATTGTGCGAGGGGGGAGAACTGAGGATGGCTTCAAGGAGGGAGAGCTGTGGACGGTGATGTGGAGGGAGAGTTGTGATGTTGTCGAGGAGGGAGAACTGTGATGGTGATGAGGAGGGAGAGGTTTGATGGCGAAGAGGAGGGTGAGCTGTGATGGTGAAGAGGAGGGAGAGCTTTGATGGTGATGAGGACGGAGAGCTGTGAAGTTGATGCGGAGGAGGTAGAGCTGTGATGTTGTCGAGGAGGGAGAGCTGTGATGGTGATGAGGAGGGAGAGATTTGATGGCGAAGAGGAGGGAGAGCTGTGATGGTGACGAGGAGAGAGAGCTGTGATGGTGATGAGGATGGAGAGCTGCAATGGTGATGAGGTGGGAGTGCTGTGATGGTGATGAGGATTGAGAGCTGTGTTGGTGACGAAGTGGGAGAGCTGTGATGGTGATGAGTGGCGAGAGCTGTGATGGAGATTAGGAGGGAGAGCTGTGATGGTGATGAGGAGGGAGAGCTGTGATGTTGACGAGGAGGGAGAGCTGTGATGGTGATGAGGAGTGAGAGCTGTGATGGTGATGAGGAGGGAGAAAATGAGATGGTGATGACGAGGGTGAGCTGTTGACGGTGATGAGGAGGGAGAGCTGTGATGGTGGTGAGGAGGGAGAGCTGCGGATGTTGTCGAGGAGGGAGAGCTGTGATGGTGTCGAGGAGGGAGAGCTGTGATGGTGATGAGGAGTGAGAGCTGTGATGGTGATGAGGAGGGAGAGCTGTGATGGTGATGAGGAAGGAGAGCTGTGGACAGTGATGAGGAGGGAGAGCTGTGGATTGTGCGAGGGGGGAGAACTGAAGATGGCTTCGAGGAGGGAGAGCTGTGGACGGTGATGAGGAGGGAGAGCTGTGATTGTGATGAGGTGGGTGAGCTGTTGACGGTGATGTGGAGGGAGAGCTGTGATGGTGATGAGGAGGGAGAGCTGTGATGGTGTCGAGCAGGGAGAGCTGTGATAGTGATGAGAATGGTGAGCTTTGATGGTGACAAGGCTGGAGAGCTATGATGGTGATGAGGAGGGAGAGATGTGATGGTGGTGAAAAGGTGAGCTGTGATGGTGATGAGGAAGGAGAGCTGTGATGGTGACGAGCAGAGAGAGCTGTGGATTGTGATGAAGAGGGAGAGCTGTGACGGTGACGAGGAGGGAGAGCTGTGATGGTGATGAGGAGGAGGAGCTGTGATGGTGTTGAGGAGGGAGAGCTGCGATGGTGGTGAGGAGGGTGAGCTGTGATTTTGTTGAGGAAGGAGAGCTGTGATGGTGACGAGCAGGGAGAAAATGAGATGGTGATGACGAGGGTGAGCTGTTGACGGTGATGAGGAGGGAGAGCTGTGATGGTGGTGAGGAGGGAGAGCTGCGGATGTTGTCGAGGAGGGAGAGCTGTGATGGTGTCGAGGAGGGAGAGCTGTGATGGTGATGAGGAGTGAGAGCTGTGATGGTGATGAGGAGGGAGAGCTGTGATGGTGATGAGGAAGGAGAGCTGTGGACAGTGATGAGGAGGGAGAGCTGTGGATTGTGCGAGGGGGGAGAACTGAAGATGGCTTCGAGGAGGGAGAGCTGTTGACGGTGATGTGGAGGGAGAGCTGTGATGGTGATGAGGAGGGAGAGCTGTGATGGTGTCGAGCAGGGAGAGCTGTGATAGTGATGAGAATGGTGAGCTTTGATGGTGACAAGGCTGGAGAGCTATGATGGTGATGAGGAGGGAGAGATGTGATGGTGGTGAAAAGGGTGAGCTGTGATGGTGATGAGGAAGGAGAGCTGTGATGGTGACGAGCAGAGAGAGCTGTGGATTGTGATGAAGAGGGAGAGCTGTGACGGTGACGAGGAGGGAGAGCTGTGATGGTGATGAGGAGGAGGAGCTGTGATGGTGTTGAGGAGGGAGAGCTGCGATGGTGGTGTGGAGGGTGAGCTGTGATTTTGTTGAGGAAGGAGAGCTGTGATGGTGACGAGCAGGGAGAGCTGTGATGGTGATGAGAAGGGAGAGCTGTGATGGAGATGGGGAGGTAGAGCTGTTATGTTGTCAAGGAGGTAGAGCTGTGATGGTGACGAGGAGGGTGTGTTGTGATGGTGACGAGGAGGGAGGGCTGTGATGGTGATGAGGATTGAGAGCTGTGATGGTGATGAGGAGCGCGTGCTGTGAAGGTGATGAGGAGGGCGTGCTGTGATGGTGATGAGGAGGGCGAGCTGTGATGGTGACGAAGTGGGAGAGCTGTGATGGTGATGAATGGGGAGAACTGCAATGGTGATGAGGAGGGAGAGCTGGGGTTGTGTTGGGGAAGGAGAGATGTGATGGTGACGAGAAGGGAGAACTGTGATGGTGAAGAGGAGGGAGTGCTGTGATGGTGATGAGGAGTGAGATCTGTGATGGTGATGAGGAGGGAGAGGGGTGATGGTGAAGAGGAGCGAGTGCTGTGATGGTGACGAGGAGGGAGAGCTGTGATGGTGTCGAGGAGGGAGAGCTGTGATGGTGATGAGGAGTGAGAGCTGTGATGGTGATGAGGAGGGAGAAAATGAGATGGTGATGACGAGGGTGAGCTGTTGACGGTGATGAGGAGGGAGAGCTGTGATGGTGGTGAGGAGGGAGAGCTGCGGATGTTGTCGAGGAGGGAGAGCTGTGATGGTGTCGAGGAGGGAGAGCTGTGATGGTGATGAGGAGTGAGAGCTGTGATGGTGATGAGGAGGGAGAGCTGTGATGGTGATGAGGAAGTAGAGCTGTGTACAGTGATGAGGAGGGAGCGCTGCGGATTGTGCGAGGGGGGAGAACTGAGGATGGCTTCAAGGAGGGAGAGCTGTGGACGGTGATGTGGAGGGAGAGTTGTGATGTTGTCGAGGAGGGAGAACTGTGATGGTGATGAGGAGGGAGAGGTTTGATGGCGAAGAGGAGGGTGAGCTGTGATGGTGAAGAGGAGGGAGAGCTTTGATGGTGATGAGGACGGAGAGCTGTGAAGTTGATGCGGAGGAGGTAGAGCTGTGATGTTGTCGAGGAGGGAGAGCTGTGATGGTGATGAGGAGGGAGAGATTTGATGGCGAAGAGGAGGGAGAGCTGTGATGGTGACGAGGAGAGAGAGCTGTGATGGTGATGAGGAAGGAGAGCTGCAATGGTGATGAGGTGGGAGTGCTGTGATGGTGATGAGGATTGAGAGCTGTGTTGGTGACGAAGTGGGAGAGCTGTGATGGTGATGAGTGGCGAGAGCTGTGATGGAGATTAGGAGGGAGAGCTGTGATGGTGATGAGGAGGGAGAGCTGTGATGTTGACGAGGAGGGAGAGCTGTGATGGTGATTAGGAGGGAGAGCTGTGATGGTGATGAGGATGGAGAGCTGTGTTGGTATCAAGGATGGAGAGCTGTGATGGTAATGAGGATGGTGAGCTTTGATGGTGATGAGGAGGTAGGGCTGTGATGTTGTCGAGGAGGGAGAGCTGTGATGGTGATGAGGAGGGACAGCTGTGATGGTGGTGAGGAGGGAGAACTGTGATGGTGATGAGGAGGGAGATCTGTGATGGTGATGAGGAGGGAGATCTGTGATGGTGATGAGAAGGGAGAGCTGTGATGATGACGAGGAGGGAGAGCTGTGATGGTGTTGAGGAGGGAGGGATGTGATGGTATCGAGGAGGGAGAGCTGTGATGGTGATGAGGAGGGAGAGCTGGGATTGTGTTGGGGAAGGAGAGATGTGATGGAGGCGAGCAGGGAGAACTGTGATGGTGAAGAGGAGGGAGAGCTGTGATTGTGATGAGGAGGGAGAGCTGTGATGGTGATGAGGAGGCAGAGCTGTGATGGTGATGAGGAGGGTGAGCTGTGATTGTGATGAGGAGGGAGAGCTGTGATGGTGACCTGGAGGGCGAGCTGTTATGGTGTCGAAGAGGGAGAGTTGTGATGGTGACGAGCAGTGAGAGCTGTGATGGTGTCGAGGAGGGAGATCTGTGATGGTGATGTGGAGCGAGAGCTGTGATGGTGATGAGGAGGGACAGCTGTGATGGTGGTGACGATGGAGAACTGTGATGGTGATGAGGAAGGAGAGCTGTGATGGTGTCGAGGAGGGAGAGCTGTGATGGTGAAGAGGAGCGAGAGCTGTGATGGTGACGAGGAGGGAGAGCTGTGATGGTGATGTGGAGGGTTATCTGTGACGGTGATGAAGAGGGAGAGCTGTGACGGTGTCGAGGAGGGAGAGCTGTGATGGTGACGAGGAGGGAGAGCTGTGATGGTGTCGAGGAGGGAGAGCTGTGATGGTATCGAGGAGGGATAGCTGTGATGGTGATGAGGAGGGAGAGCTGGGATTGTGTTGGGGAAGAACAGATGCGATGGTGGCGAGCCGGGAGAACTGTGATGGTGAAGAGGAGGGAGAGCTGTGATTGTGATGAGGAGGGAGAGCTGTGATGGTGATGACTAGGGAGAGCTGTGATGGTGATGAGGAGGCAGAGCTGTGATGGTGATGAGGAGGGTGAGCTGTGATGGTGGTGAGGAGCGAGAGCTGTATTTGTGTTGAGGAAGGAGAGCTGTGATGGTGACGAGCAGGGAGAGCTTTGGATTGTGATGAGGAATGAGAGCTGTGATGGTGGCGAGCAGGGAGAGCTGTGGATGGTGATGAGGAGGGAGAGCTGTGATGTTGATGTGGAGGGAGATCTGTGATGGTGTCGAGGAGGGAGATCTGTGATGGTGATGTGGAGCGAGAGCTGTGATGGTGATGAGGAGGGACAGCTGTGATGGTGGTGACGAGGGAGAACTGTGATGGTGATGAGGAAGGAGAGCTGTGATGGTGATGAGGAGGGTTATCTGTGATGGTGATGAGGAGGGAGAGCTGTGATGTTGATGAGGAGGGAGAGCTGTGATGGTGACGAGGAAGGAGAGTTGTGATGGTGATTAGGAGGGAGAGCTGTGATGGTGACGAGGAGGGAGAGCTGTGATTGTGATGAGGAGGGAGAGCTGTGATGGTGATGAGGAGGCAGAGCTGTGATGGTGATGAGGAGGGTGAGCTGTGATTGTGATGAGGAGGGAGAGCTGTGATGGTGACCTGGAGGGCGAGCTGTTATGGTGTCGAAGAGGGAGAGTTGTGATGGTGACGAGGAGTGAGAGCTGTGATGGTGTCGAGGAGGGAGATCTGTGATGGTGATGTGGAGCGAGAGCTGTGATGGTGATGAGGAGGGACAGCTGTGATGGTGGTGACGATGGAGAACTGTGATGGTGATGAGGAAGGAGAGCTGTGATGGTGTCGAGGAGGGAGAGCTGTGATGGTGAAGAGGAGCGAGAGCTGTGATGGTGACGAGGAGGGAGAGCTGTGATGGTGATGTGGAGGGTTATCTGTGACGGTGATGAAGAGGGAGAGCTGTGATGGTGTCGAGGAGGGAGAGCTGTGATGGTGAAGAGGAGCGAGAGCTGTGATGGTGACGAGGAGGGAGAGCTGTGATGTTGATGAGGAGGGAGAGCTGTGATGGTGACGAGGAGGGAGAGCTGTGATGGTGACGAGGAGGGAGAGCTGTGATGGTGTCGAGGAGGGAGAGCTGTGATGGTATCGAGGGGGGATAGCTGTGATGGTGATGAGGAGGGAGAGCTGGGATTGTGTTGGGGAAGAAGAGATGTGATGGTGGCGAGCCGGGAGAACTGTGATGGTGAAGAGGAGGGAGAGCTGTGATTGTGATGAGGAGGGAGAGCTGTGATGGTGATGACTAGGGAGAGCTGTGATGGTGATGAGGAGGCAGAGCTGTGATGGTGATGAGGAGGGTGAGCTGTGATGGTGGTGAGGAGGGAGAGCTGTATTTGTGTTGAGGAAGGAGAGCTGTGATGGTGACGAGCAGGGAGAGCTTTGGATGGTGATGAGGAATGAGAGCTGTGATGGTGGGGAGCAGGGAGAGTTGTGGATGGTGATGAGGAGGGAGAGCTGTGTTGTTGATGTGGAGGGAGATCTGTGATGGTGACGAGGAGGGAGAGATGTGATGGTGATGAGGAAGGAGAGCAGTGATGGTGATGAGGAGGGAGAGTTGCGGATGGTGACGAGGAGCATGAGCTGTGATTGTGATGAGGAGGGAGAACTGTGATGGTGACGTGGAGGGAGAGCTGTTATGGTGTCGAGGAGGGAGTGCTGTGGTGGTGACGAGGAGGGAGAGCTGTGATGGTGATGAGGAGGGACAACTGTGATGGTGGTGAGGAGGGACAGCTGTGATGGTGGTGAGGAGGGAGAACTGTGATGGTGATGAGGAGGGAGAGCTGTGATGGTGATGAGGAGGGAAAGCTGTGATGGTGGTGGGGATCGAGAGCTGTGATGGTGATTAAGAGGCAGAGCTGTGATAGTGATGAGGAGTGTGAGATTTGATGGTGATGAGGAGGGTGAGCTTTGATGGTGACGAAGAGGGAGAACTGTGATGGTGACGAGGTGAGAGAGCTGTGATGGTGTTGAAGAATGAGATCTGTGATGGTGTCGAGGAGGAAGAGCTGTGATGGTGACGAGATGGGAGAGCTTTGATGGTGATGAGGAGGAAGGGCTGTGATGGTGACGACGGAGGGAGAGCTGTGATGGTGTTGAGGAGCGAGAGCTGTGATTGTGACGAGAAGTGAGAGCTGTGATGGTGATGAGGAGGGAGAGCTGTGGACAGTGATGAGGAGGGAGAGCTGTGGATGTTGTCAAGGAGAGAGAATTGTGTATGGTCTCGAGGGGGGACAGCTGTGATGTTGTCGAGGAGGGAGAACTGTGATGGTGATGAGGAGTGAGAGCTGTGATGGTGATGAGGAGGGAGAGGTGTGAATGTGAAGAGGAGCGAGGGCTGTGATGGTGACCAGGACGGCGAGCAGTGATGGTGATGAAGAGGGAGAGCTGTGATGGTGATGGAGAAGGATAGCTGTGATGGTGATGAGGTGCGACAGCTGTAATGGTGTCGAACAGGGAGAGCTGTGATGGTGATGAGGAGGGAGAGCAGTGGACGGTGATGAGGAGGGAGAGCTGTGATGGTATTGAGGAGGGAGAGCTGTGATGGTGATGAGGATGGCGAGCTGTGGCCGGTGATGAGTTGTGAGAGCTGTGATTGTGGTGAGGAGGGAGAGCTGTGATGGTGATGAGGAGGGAGAGCTTTGATGGTGATGAGGAGGGAGAGCTGTGAAGTTGATGAGGAGGAGGTAGAGCTGTGATGTTGTCGAGGAGGGAGAGCTGTGATGGTGATGAGGAGGGAGAGGTTTGATGACGAAGAGGAGGGAGAGCTGTGATGGTGAAGAGGAGGGAGACCTTTGATGGTGATGAGGAGGGAGAGCTGTGAATTTGATGCGGAGGAGGCAGAGCTGTGATGTTGTCGAGGACGGAGAGCTGTGATGGTGACGAAGTGGGAGAGCTGTGATGGTGATTAGTGGCGAGAGCTGTGATGGTGATTAGGAGGGAGAGCTGTACTGGTGATGAGGTGGGAGAGCCGTGATGGTGACGTGGTGGGAGAGCTGTGTACGGTGATGAGGAGGGAGAAATGAGATGGTTATGAGGAGGGTGAGCTGTTGACGGTGATGAGGATGGAGAGCTCTGATGGTGTCGAGGATGGAGATCTGTGATGGTGATGGAGAAGGATAGCTGTGATGGTGATGAAGAGGGACAGCTGTTATGGTGTCGAACAGGGAGAGCTGTGATGGTGATGAGGAGGGAGAGCAGTGGACGGTGATGAGGAGGGAGAGCTGTGATCGTATTGAGGAGGGAGAGCTGTGATGGTGATGAGGACGGAGTGCTGTGGACGGTGATGAGTTGTGTGAGCTGTGATTGTGGTGAGGAGGGAGATCTGTGATGGTGATGAGGAGGGAGAGCTTTGATGGTGATGAGGAGGGAGAGCTGTGAAGTTGATGAGGAGGAGGTAGAGCTGTGATGTTGTCGAGGAGGGAGAGCTGTGATGGTGATGAGGAGGGAGAGGTTTGATGGCGAAGAGGAGGGTGAGCTGTGATGGTGAAGAGGAGGGAGATCTTTGATGGTGATGAGGAGGGAGAGCTGTGAAGTTGATGCGGAGGAGGTAGAGCTGTGATGTTGTCGAGGAGGGAGAGCCGTGATGGTGATGAGGAGGGAGAGGTTTGATGGCGAAGAGGAGGGAGAGCTGTGATGGTGACGAGGAGGGCGTGCTGTGATGGTGACGCGGAGGGAGAGCTGTGATGGTGACGAAGTGGGAGAACTGTGATGGTGATGAGTGGCGAGAGCTGTGATGGTGATTAGGAGGGAGAGCTGTGATGTTGATATGGAGGATGATCTGTGATGGTGACGAGGAGGGAGAGATGTAATGGTGATGAGGAGGGAGAGCTGAGATGGTGATGAGGAGGGAGAGTTGCGGATGGTGACGAGGAGGGTGAGCTGTGATTGTGATGAAGAGGGAGAGCTCTGATGGTGACGTGGAGGGAGAGCTGTGATGGTGATGAGGAGTGAGAGCTGTGATGGTGAAGAGGAGCGAGAGCTGTGATGGTGACGAGGAAGGAGAGCTGTGATGTTGATGAGGAGGGAGAGCTGTGATTGTGACGAGGAAGGAGAGCTGTGGTGGTGATTAGGAGGGCGAGCTGTGTTGGTGATGAGGAGGGAGAACTGTGATGCTGATGACGAGGGATAGCTGAGATGGTGACGAGGAGGGAGAGCTGAGGATGGTGACGAGGAGGGTGAGCTGTGATGGTGATGAGGATGGAGAGCTGTGATGGTGACGAGGACAGATAGCTGTGATGATGTCGAGGAGGGAGAGCTGTGATGGTGATGAGGAGGGAGAGCTGTGATGGTGATGAGGAGGGTGATCTATGATGGTGGTGAGTAGGGAGAGCTGTGATGGTGTTGAGGACGGAGAGCTGTGATGGTGATGAGGAGCGTGAGCTGTGATGGTGGTGAGGAGGGAGAGCTGTGATGGTGTTGAGGAAGGAGAGCTGTGATGGTGGCGAGCACGGAGAGCTGTGGATGGTGATGAGGAGGGACAGGTGTGATGTTGATATGGAGTGTGATCTGTGATGGTGTCGAGGAGGGAGAGATGTAATGGTGATGAGGAGGGAGAGTTGCGGATGGTGACGAGGAGGGTGAGCTGTGATTGTGATGAAGAGGGAGAGCTCTGATGGTGATGAGGAGGGAGAGCTGTTATGGTGTCGAGGAGGGAGAGCTGTGATGGCGACGAGTAGGGAGAGCTGTGATGGTGTCGAGGAGGGAGAGCTGTGATGGTCATGTGGAGGGAGAGCTGTGATGGTGATGAGGAGGGACAGCTGTGATGGTGATGAGGAGGGAGAGCTGTGATGGTGATGAGGAGTGAGAGCTGTGATGGTGAAGAGGAGCGAGAGCTGTGATGGTGACGAGGAAGGAGAGCTGTGATGTTGATGAGGAGGGAGAGCTGTGTTTGTGACGAGGAAGGAGAGCTGTGATGGTGATTAGGAGGGAGAGCTTTGTTGGTGACGAGGAGGGAGAGCTGAGGATGGTGATGAGGAGGGTGAGCTGTGATGGTGATGAGGATGGAGAGCTGTGATGGTGATGAGGACAGATAGCTGTGATGATGTCGAGGAGGGAGAGCTGTGATGGTGATGAGGAGGGAGAGCTGTGATGGTGATGAGGAGGGTGATCTATGATGGTGGTGAGTAGGGAGAGCTGTGATGGTGTTGAGGAAGGAGAGCTGTGATGGTGTCGAGCAGGGAGAGCTGTGGATGGTAATGATGAGTGAGAGCTGTAATGCTGATGAGGAGGGAGGGCTGTATTGGTGATGAGGAGGGAAAGCTGTGATGGTGACGAGCAGGGAGATCTTTGGATGGTGATGAGGAATGAGAGCTGTGATGATGGCGAGCACGGAGAGCTGTGGATGGTGACGAGGAGGGAGAGATGTAATGGTGATGAGGAGGGAGAGCTGAGATGGTGATGAGGAGGGAGAGTTGCGGATGGTGACGAGGAAGGTGAGCTGTGATTGAGATGAAGAGGGAGAGCTCTGATGGTGACGTGGAGGGAGAGCTGTTAGGGTGTCGAGGAGGGAGAGCTGTGATGGTGACGAGTAGGGAGAGCTGTGATGGTGTCGAGGAGGGAGAGCTGTGATGGTGATGAGGAGTGAGAGCTGTGTTGGCAAGGAGGAGGGAGAGCTGTGATGGTGATGAGGAGGGAAAGCTGTGACCGTGACGAGGAGGGAGAGCTGTGATGGTGGTGTGGAGGGAGAGCTGTGATGCTGGTGAGGAGGCAGAGCTGTGATGGTGATGAGGAGGGAGAGCTGTGATGGTGATCAGCAGGGAGGGATGTGATGGTGGTAAGGAGGGGTGAACTGTTATGGTGACGAGGAGGGAGAGCTGTGATGTTGATGAGGAGCGTGAGTTGTGATGGTGACGAGCAGGGAGAGCTTTGGATGGTGATGAGGAATGAGAGCTGTGATGGGTGCGAGCAGGGAGAGCTGTGGATGGTCATGAGGAGGGAGAGCTGTGATGTTGATGCGGAGGGAAATCTGTGATTGAGACGAGGAGGGAGAGCTTTGATGGTGATGAGGAGGGAGAGTTGCGGATGGTGACGAGGAGGGTGAGCTGTGATGGTAATGAGGAGGGAGAGCTGTGATGGTGACGAGGAGGGAGAGCTGTGATGGTGTCGAGGAGTGAGAGCTGTGATGGTGATGAGGAGGGAGAGCTGTGATGGTGTCGAGGATGGAGAGCTGTGATGGTGTCGAGGATGGAGAGCTGTGATGGTGATGAGGAGGGAGAGCTGTGGACGGTGATGAGGAGGGAGAGCTGTGGACGGTGATGAGGACGGAGTGCTGTGATGGTGATGAGGAGGGTGAGCTGTTGACGGTGATGAACAGGGAGAGCTGTGATGTTGGTGAGGAAGGAGAGCTGTGATGGTGATGAGGAGGGAGAGTTGTGATGGTGAAGATGAGTGAGAGCTGTGATGGTGGTGAGGAGAGAGAGTTGTGATGGTGACGAGCAGGGAGAGCTGTGGATGGTGATGAAGAGGGAGAGCTGTGATGGTGACGAGGAGGGACAGCTGTGAAGGTGATGAGGATGGTGAGCTGTGGATGGTGATGAGGGAGAGTTGTGATGGTGTTGAGGAGGGAGAGGTGTGATGGTGATGAGGAGGGTGAGCTGTGATGGTCGTGAGGAGGGAGAGCTGTATTTGTTTTGAGGAAGGAGAGCTGTGATGGTAACGAGCAGGGGGAGATTTGGATGGTGATGAGGAATGAGAGCTGTGATGGTAGCGAACAGGGAGAGCTGTGATGTTGATGTGGAGAGAGATCTGTGATGGTGACGAGGAGGGAGAGATGTGATTGTGATGAGGAGGGAGAGCTGTGATGGTGACGTGGATGGAGAGCTGTTAATGTGTCGAGGAGGGAGAGCTGTGATGGTGACGAGGAGGGAGAGCTGTGATGGTGTCGAGGAAGGAGATCTGTGATGGTGATGTGGAGCGAGAGCTGTGATGGTGATGAGGAGAGACAGCTGTGATGGTGGTGACGAGGGAGAACTGTGATGCTGATGAGGAGGGAGAGCTGTGATGTTGATGAGGAGGGATATCTGTGACGGTGATGAGGAGGGAGAGCTGGTATGGTGTCGAGGAAGGAGAGTTGTGATGGTGATGAGGAGGGAGAGCTGGGATTGTGTTGGGGAAGGAGAGCTGTGATGGTGATGAGGAGGGCGTGCTGTGATGGTGACGAGGAGGGAGAGCTGTGATGGTGACGAAGTGGGAGAGCTGTGATGGTGATGAGTGGCGAGAGCTGTGATGGTGATTAGGAGGGAGAGCTGTAATGGTGATGAGGTGGGAGAGCCGTGATGGTGACATGGTGCGAGAGCTGTGGACGGTGATGAGGAGGGAGAAATGAGATGGTTATGAGGAGGGTGAGCTGTTGACGGTGATGAGGATGGAGAGCTGTGATGGTGTCGAGGAGGGAGAGCTGTGATGGTGATGAGAGTTGAGAGCTGTGATGGTAACGAGGAGGGAGAGTTGTGATGGTGACGAGGTGAGAGAGCTGTGATGGTGATGAGGAGGCGTGCTGTGATGTGATGAGTGGCGAGAGCTGTGATGGTGATTAGGAAGGAGAGCTGTAATGGTGATGAGGTGGGAGAGCTGTGATGGTGACGTGGTGGAGAGCTGTGATGGTGACGAGGAGGGAGAGCTGTGATGGTGACGAGGTGGGAGAGCTGTGATGGTGACGAGAGGGAGAGCTGAGATGGTGATGAGGAAGCAGGGCTGTGATGGTGATGAGGAGGGAGAGGTGTGATGGTGATGAGGAGCGAGTGCTGTGATAGTCACGAAGAGGGAGAGCTCTGATGTTGATGGGCTAGAGAGCTCTGATGTTGACGCGGAGGGAGAGCTGTGATGCTGATTAGGAGGGAGAGCTGTGATGGTGATGAGGAGGGAGAGCTGTGATGGTATCGAGGATGGAGAGCTGTGAAGGCGATGAGGAGGAGAGCTGTGGACGGTGATGAGGAGGGAGAAATGACATGTTTATGACGAGGGTGAGCTGTTGACGGTGATGAGGCTGGAGAGCTGTGATGGTGTCGAGGAGGGAGATCTGTGATGGTGATGAGGAGTGAGAGCTGTGATGGTGATGAGGAGGGAGAGCTGAGATCGTGAAGAGGAGCGAGAGGTGTGATGGTAACGAGGAGGGAGAGCTGTGATGGTGACGAGGAAGGAGAGTTGTGATTGGTGATTAGGAGGGAGAGCTGTGATGGTAATGAGGAGGGAGAGTTGTGATGGTGAAGATGAGTGAGAGCTGTGATTGTGACGAGGAGGGAGAGCTGTGATGGTGACGAGGAGGGAGAGCTGTGATGGTGATTAGAGGAAGAACTGTGATTGTGATGAGGCGGGAGAGCTGTTAACGGTGATGAGGAGGGAGAGCTGTGATAGTGGGTGAGGAGGGAGAGCTGTGATAGTGATGAGGAGGAAGAGCTGTGGACGGTGATGAGGACGGAGAGCTGTGATGTTATTGAGGAGGTTGAGCTGTGATGGTGATGAGGATTGCGAGCAGTGATGGTGATGAAGAGGGAGAGCTGTGATGGTGATGGAGAAGGATAGCTGTGATGGTGATGACGTGCGACAGCTGTAATGGTGTCGAACAGGGAGAGCTGTGATGGTGATGAGGAGGGAGAGCAGTGGACGGTGATGAGGAGGGAGAGCTGTGATGGTATTGAGGAGGGAGAGCTGTGATGGTGATGAGGATGGCGAGCTGTGGCCGGTGATGAGTTGTGAGAGCTGTGATTGTGGTGAGGAGGGAGAGCTGTGATGGTGATGAGGAGGGAGAGCTTTGATGGTGATGAGGAGGGAGAGCTGTGAAGTTGATGAGGAGGAGGTAGAGCTGTGATGTTGTCGAGGAGGGAGAGCTGTGATGGTGATGAGGAGGGAGAGGTTTGATGACGAAGAGGAGGGAGAGCTGTGATGGTGAAGAGGAGGGAGACCTTTGATGGTGATGAGGAGGGAGAGCTGTGAATTTGATGCGGAGGAGGCAGAGCTGTGATGTTGTCGAGGACGGAGAGCTGTGATGGTGACGAAGTGGGAGAGCTGTGATGGTGATTAGTGGCGAGAGCTGTGATGGTGATTAGGAGGGAGAGCTGTACTGGTGATGAGGTGGGAGAGCCGTGATGGTGACGTGGTGGGAGAGCTGTGTACGGTGATGAGGAGGGAGAAATGAGATGGTTATGAGGAGGGTGAGCTGTTGACGGTGATGAGGATGGAGAGCTCTGATGGTGTCGAGGATGGAGATCTGTGATGGTGATGGAGAAGGATAGCTGTGATGGTGATGAAGAGGGACAGCTGTTATGGTGTCGAACAGGGAGAGCTGTGATGGTGATGAGGAGGAGAGCAGTGGACGGTGATGAGGAGGGAGAGCTGTGATCGTATTGAGGAGGGAGAGCTGTGATGGTGATGAGGACGGAGTGCTGTGGACGGTGATGAGTTGTGTGAGCTGTGATTGTGGTGAGGAGGAGATCTGTGATGGTGATGAGGAGGGAGAGCTTTGATGGTGATGAGGAGGGAGAGCT